>NW_028116592.1:0-62033 GCF_964273445.1 Streptopelia decaocto | reverse complement strand
CAACTGGAATTTTAGCCATTTTTTTACGTGAAATTGTAAACATGTGGACATGGATTTTGAAAATTCTAGAGAGAATTTTAAAAGCTTTAACAGAATTTCAACAATTTTGAGAGGGATTTGAAAAGTTTCAATGGGAATGGGAAGAATTGGGACAAAAATTGGAAAATTTTTAAGGGACTTTGAAAAATTTCAACTGGAATTTTAGCCATTTTTTGACGTGAAATTGTAAACATGTGGACATGGATTTTGAAAATTCTAGAGAGAATTTTAAAAGCTTCAAGAGAATTTCAACAATTTTGAGAGGGATTTGAAAAGTTTCAATGGGAATGGGAAGAATTGGGACAAAAATTGGAAAATTTTTAAGGGACTTTGAAAAAATTTCAACTGGAATTTTAGCCATTTTTTGACGTGAAATTGTAAACATGTGGACATGGATTTTGAAAATTCTAGAGAGAATTTTAAAAGCTTCAAGAGAATTTCAACAATTTGGAGAGGGATTTGAAAAGTTTCAATGGGAATGGGAAGAATTGGGACAAAAATTGGAAAATTTTTAAGGGACTTTGAAAAAATTTCAACTGGAATTTTAGCCATTTTTTGACGTGAAATTGTAAACATGTGGACATGGATTTTGAAAATTCTAGAGAGAATTTTAAAAGCTTCAAGAGAATTTCAACAATTTTGAGAGGGATTTGAAAAGTTTCAATGGGAATGGGAAGAATTGGGACAAAAATTGGAAAATTTTTAAGGGACTTTGAAAAAATTTCAACTGGAATTTTAGCCATTTTTTGACGTGAAATTGTAAACATGTGGACATGGATTTTGAAAATTCTAGAGAGAATTTTAAAAGCTTCAAGAGAATTTCAACAATTTTGAGAGGAATTTGAAAAGTTTCAATGGGAATGGGAAGAATTGGGACAAAAATTGGAAAATTTTTAAGGGACTTTGAAAAAATTTCAACTGGAATTTTAGCCATTTTTTGACGTGAAATTGTAAACATGTGGACATGGATTTTGAAAATTCTAGAGAGAATTTTAAAAGCTTCAAGAGAATTTCAACAATTTGGAGAGGGATTTGAAAAGTTTCAATGGGAATGGGAAGAATTGGGACAAAAATTGGAAAATTTTTAAGGGACTTTGAAAAAATTTCAACTGGAATTTTAGCCATTTTGTTACGTGAAATTGTAAACATGTGGCCATGGATTTTGAAAATTCTAGAGAGAATTTTAAAAGCTTCAACAGAATTTCAACAATTTTGAGAGGAATTTGAAAAGTTTCAATGGGAATGGGAAGAATTGGGACAAAAATTGGAAAATTTTTAAGGGACTTGGAAAAAATTTCAACTGGAACTTTAGCAATTTTTTGACGTGAAATTGTAAACATGTGGACATGGATTTTGAAAATTCTAGGGAGAATTTTAAAAGCTTCAACAGAATTTCAACAATTTTGAGAGGGATTTGAAAAGTTTCAATGGGAATGGGAAGAATTGGGACAAAAATTGGAAAATTTTTAAGGGACTTTGAAAAAATTTCAACTGGAATTTTAGCCATTTTTTGACGTGAAATTGTAAACATGTGGACATGGATTTTGAAAATTCTAGAGAGAATTTTAAAAGCTTCAAGAGAATTTCAACAATTTGGAGAGGGATTTGAAAAGTTTCAATGGGAATGGGAAGAATTGGGACAAAAATTGGAAAATTTTTAAGGGACTTTGAAAAAATTTCAACTGGAATTTTAGCCATTTTGTTACGTGAAATTGTAAACATGTGGACATGGATTTTGAAAATTCTAGAGAGAATTTTAAAAGGTTCAACAGAATTTCAACAATTTGGAGAGGGATTTGAAAAGTTTCAATGGGAATGGGAAGAATTGGGACAAAAATTGGAAAATTTTTAAGGGACTTTGAAAAAATTTCAACTGGAATTTTAGCAATTTTTTTATGTGAAATTGTAAACATGTGGACATGGATTTTGAAAATTCTAGAGAGAATTTTAAAAGCTTCAAGAGAATTTCAACAATTTTGAGAGGGATTTGAAAAGTTTCAATGGGAATGGGAAGAATTGGGACAAAAATTGGAAAATTTTTAAGGGACTTTGAAAAAATTTCAACTGGAATTTTAGCCATTATTTGACGTGAAATTGTAAACATGTGGACATGGATTTTGAAAATTCTAGAGAGAATTTTAAAAGCTTCAAGAGAATTTCAACAATTTTGAGAGGGATTTGAAAAGTTTCAATGGGAATGGGAAGAATTGGGACAAAAATTGGAAAATTTTTAAGGGACCTTGGAAAAAATTTCAACTGGAATTTTAGCCATTTTTTGACGTGAAATTGTAAACATGTGGACATGGATTTTGAAAATTCTAGAGAGAATTTTAAAAGCTTCAACAGAATTTCAACAATTTTGAGAGGGATTTGAAAAGTTTCAATGGGAATGGGAAGAATTGGGACAAAAATTGGAAAATTTTTAAGGGACTTTGAAAAAATTTCAACTGGAATTTTAGCCATTTTTTGACGTGAAATTGTAAACATGTGGACATGGATTTTGAAAATTCTAGAGAGAATTTTAAAAGCTTCAAGAGAATTTCAACAATTTGGAGAGGGATTGAAAAGTTTCAATGGGAATGGGAAGAATTGGGACAAAAATTGGAAAATTTTTAAGGGACTTTGAAAAAATTTCAACTGGAATTTTAGCCATTTTGTTACGTGAAATTGT
This sequence comes from Streptopelia decaocto, assembly GCF_964273445.1. NCBI lineage: Eukaryota > Metazoa > Chordata > Aves > Columbiformes > Columbidae > Streptopelia > Streptopelia decaocto. The sequence goes on along the minus strand of NW_028116592.1, from coordinate 59,323 downwards.
AAACATGTGGCCATGGATTTTGAAAATTCTAGAGAGAATTTTAAAAGCTTCAACAGAATTTCAACAATTTTGAGAGGAATTTGAAAAGTTTCAATGGGAATGGGAAGAATTGGGACAAAAATTGGAAAATTTTTAAGGGACTTGGAAAAAATTTCAACTGGAACTTTAGCAATTTTTTGACGTGAAATTGTAAACATGTGGACATGGATTTTGAAAATTCTAGGGAGAATTTTAAAAGCTTCAACAGAATTTCAACAATTTTGAGAGGGATTTGAAAAGTTTCAATGGGAATGGGAAGAATTGGGACAAAAATTGGAAAATTTTTAAGGGACTTTGAAAAAATTTCAACTGGAATTTTAGCCATTATTTGACGTGAAATTGTAAACATGTGGACATGGATTTTGAAAATTCTAGAGAGAATTTTAAAAGCTTCAAGAGAATTTCAACAATTTGGAGAGGGATTTGAAAAGTTTCAATGGGAATGGGAAGAATTGGGACAAAAATTGGAAAATTTTTAAGGGACTTTGAAAAAATTTCAACTGGAATTTTAGCCATTTTTTGACGTGAAATTGTAAACATGTGGACATGGATTTTGAAAATTCTAGAGAGAATTTTAAAAGCTTCAAGAGAATTTCAACAATTTTGAGAGGGATTTGAAAAGTTTCAATGGGAATGGGAAGAATTGGGACAAAAATTGGAAAATTTTTAAGGGACTTTGAAAAAATTTCAACTGGAATTTTAGCCATTTTTTGACGTGAAATTGTAAACATGTGGACATGGATTTTGAAAATTCTAGAGAGAATTTTAAAAGCTTCAAGAGAATTTCAACAATTTTGAGAGGAATTTGAAAAGTTTCAATGGGAATGGGAAGAATTGGGACAAAAATTGGAAAATTTTTAAGGGACTTTGAAAAAATTTCAACTGGAATTTTAGCCATTTTTTGACGTGAAATTGTAAACATGTGGACATGGATTTTGAAAATTCTAGAGAGAATTTTAAAAGCTTCAAGAGAATTTCAACAATTTGGAGAGGGATTTGAAAAGTTTCAATGGGAATGGGAAGAATTGGGACAAAAATTGGAAAATTTTTAAGGGACTTTGAAAAAATTTCAACTGGAATTTTAGCCATTTTGTTACGTGAAATTGTAAACATGTGGCCATGGATTTTGAAAATTCTAGAGAGAATTTTAAAAGCTTCAACAGAATTTCAACAATTTTGAGAGGAATTTGAAAAGTTTCAATGGGAATGGGAAGAATTGGGACAAAAATTGGAAAATTTTTAAGGGACTTGGAAAAAATTTCAACTGGAACTTTAGCAATTTTTTGACGTGAAATTGTAAACATGTGGACATGGATTTTGAAAATTCTAGGGAGAATTTTAAAAGCTTCAACAGAATTTCAACAATTTTGAGAGGGATTTGAAAAGTTTCAATGGGAATGGGAAGAATTGGGACAAAAATTGGAAAATTTTTAAGGGACTTTGAAAAAATTTCAACTGGAATTTTAGCCATTTTTTGACGTGAAATTGTAAACATGTGGACATGGATTTTGAAAATTCTAGAGAGAATTTTAAAAGCTTCAAGAGAATTTCAACAATTTGGAGAGGGATTTGAAAAGTTTCAATGGGAATGGGAAGAATTGGGACAAAAATTGGAAAATTTTTAAGGGACTTTGAAAAAATTTCAACTGGAATTTTAGCCATTTTGTTACGTGAAATTGTAAACATGTGGACATGGATTTTGAAAATTCTAGAGAGAATTTTAAAAGGTTCAACAGAATTTCAACAATTTGGAGAGGGATTTGAAAAGTTTCAATGGGAATGGGAAGAATTGGGACAAAAATTGGAAAATTTTTAAGGGACTTTGAAAAAATTTCAACTGGAATTTTAGCAATTTTTTTATGTGAAATTGTAAACATGTGGACATGGATTTTGAAAATTCTAGAGAGAATTTTAAAAGCTTCAAGAGAATTTCAACAATTTTGAGAGGGATTTGAAAAGTTTCAATGGGAATGGGAAGAATTGGGACAAAAATTGGAAAATTTTTAAGGGACTTTGAAAAAATTTCAACTGGAATTTTAGCCATTATTTGACGTGAAATTGTAAACATGTGGACATGGATTTTGAAAATTCTAGAGAGAATTTTAAAAGCTTCAAGAGAATTTCAACAATTTTGAGAGGGATTTGAAAAGTTTCAATGGGAATGGGAAGAATTGGGACAAAAATTGGAAAATTTTTAAGGGACTTTGAAAAAATTTCAACTGGAATTTTAGCCATTTTTTGACGTGAAATTGTAAACATGTGGACATGGATTTTGAAAATTCTAGAGAGAATTTTAAAAGCTTCAACAGAATTTCAACAATTTTGAGAGGGATTTGAAAAGTTTCAATGGGAATGGGAAGAATTGGGACAAAAATTGGAAAATTTTTAAGGGACTTTGAAAAAATTTCAACTGGAATTTTAGCCATTTTTTGACGTGAAATTGTAAACATGTGGACATGGATTTTGAAAATTCTAGAGAGAATTTTAAAAGCTTCAAGAGAATTTCAACAATTTGGAGAGGGATTTGAAAAGTTTCAATGGGAATGGGAAGAATTGGGACAAAAATTGGAAAATTTTTAAGGGACTTTGAAAAAATTTCAACTGGAATTTTAGCCATTTTGTTACGTGAAATTGTAAACATGTGGCCATGGATTTTGAAAATTCTAGAGAGAATTTTAAAAGCTTCAACAGAATTTCAACAATTTTGAGAGGAATTTGAAAAGTTTCAATGGGAATGGGAAGAATTGGGACAAAAATTGGAAAATTTTTAAGGGACTTGGAAAAAATTTCAACTGGAACTTTAGCAATTTTTTGACGTGAAATTGTAAACATGTGGACATGGATTTTGAAAATTCTAGGGAGAATTTTAAAAGCTTCAACAGAATTTCAACAATTTTGAGAGGGATTTGAAAAGTTTCAATGGGAATGGGAAGAATTGGGACAAAAATTGGAAAATTTTTAAGGGACTTTGAAAAAATTTCAACTGGAATTTTAGCCATTATTTGACGTGAAATTGTAAACATGTGGACATGGATTTTGAAAATTCTAGAGAGAATTTTAAAAGCTTCAAGAGAATTTCAACAATTTGGAGAGGGATTTGAAAAGTTTCAATGGGAATGGGAAGAATTGGGACAAAAATTGGAAAATTTTTAAGGGACTTTGAAAAAATTTCAACTGGAATTTTAGCCATTTTTTGACGTGAAATTGTAAACATGTGGACATGGATTTTGAAAATTCTAGAGAGAATTTTAAAAGCTTCAAGAGAATTTCAACAATTTTGAGAGGGATTTGAAAAGTTTCAATGGGAATGGGAAGAATTGGGACAAAAATTGGAAAATTTTTAAGGGACTTTGAAAAAATTTCAACTGGAATTTTAGCCATTTTTTGACGTGAAATTGTAAACATGTGGACATGGATTTTGAAAATTCTAGAGAGAATTTTAAAAGCTTCAAGAGAATTTCAACAATTTGGAGAGGGATTTGAAAAGTTTCAATGGGAATGGGAAGAATTGGGACAAAAATTGGAAAATTTTTAAGGGACTTTGAAAAAATTTCAACTGGAATTTTAGCCATTTTGTTACGTGAAATTGTAAACATGTGGCCATGGATTTTGAAAATTCTAGAGAGAATTTTAAAAGCTTCAACAGAATTTCAACAATTTTGAGAGGAATTTGAAAAGTTTGAAAAGTTTCAATGGGAATGGGAAGAATTGGGACAAAAATTGGAAAATTTTTAAGGGACTTGGAAAAAATTTCAACTGGAACTTTAGCAATTTTTTGACGTGAAATTGTAAACATGTGGACATGGATTTTGAAAATTCTAGGGAGAATTTTAAAAGCTTCAACAGAATTTCAACAATTTTGAGAGGGATTTGAAAAGTTTCAATGGGAATGGGAAGAATTGGGACAAAAATTGGAAAATTTTTAAGGGACTTTGAAAAAATTTCAACTGGAATTTTAGCCATTTTTTGACGTGAAATTGTAAACATGTGGACATGGATTTTGAAAATTCTAGAGAGAATTTTAAAAGCTTCAAGAGAATTTCAACAATTTGGAGAGGGATTTGAAAAGTTTCAATGGGAATGGGAAGAATTGGGACAAAAATTGGAAAATTTTTAAGGGACTTTGAAAAAATTTCAACTGGAATTTTAGCCATTTTGTTACGTGAAATTGTAAACATGTGGACATGGATTTTGAAAATTCTAGAGAGAATTTTAAAAGCTTCAAGAGAATTTCAACAATTTGGAGAGGGATTTGAAAAGTTTCAATGGGAATGGGAAGAATTGGGACAAAAATTGGAAAATTTTTAAGGGACTTTGAAAAAATTTCAACTGGAATTTTAGCCATTTTTTGACGTGAAATTGTAAACATGTGGACATGGATTTTGAAAATTCTAGAGAGAATTTTAAAAGCTTCAAGAGAATTTCAACAATGTTGAGAGGGATTGAAAAGTTTCAATGGGAATGGGAAGAATTGGGACAAAAATTGGAAAATTTTTAAGGGACTTTGAAAAAATTTCAACTGGAATTTTAGCAATTTTTTTATGTGAAATTGTAAACATGTGGACATGGATTTTGAAAATTCTAGAGAGAATTTTAAAAGCTTCAAGAGAATTTCAACAATTTTGAGAGGGATTTGAAAAGTTTCAATGGGAATGGGAAGAATTGGGACAAAAATTGGAAAATTTTTAAGGGACTTTGAAAAAATTTCAACTGGAATTTTAGCCATTTTTTGACGTGAAATTGTAAACATGTGGACATGGATTTTGAAAATTCTAGAGAGAATTTTAAAAGCTTCAAGAGAATTTCAACAATTTTGAGAGGGATTTGAAAAGTTTCAATGGGAATGGGAAGAATTGGGACAAAAATTGGAAAATTTTTAAGGGACTTTGAAAAATTTCAACTGGAATTTTAGCCATTTTTTGACGTGAAATTGTAAACATGTGGCCATGGATTTTGAAAATTCTAGAGAGAATTTTAAAAGCTTTAACAGAATTTCTACAATTTTGAGAGGGATTTGAAAAGTTTCAATGGGAATGGGAAGAATTGGGACAAAAATTGGAAAATTTTTAAGGGACTTTGAAAAAATTTCAACTGGAATTTTAGCCATTTTTTGACGTGAAATTGTAAACATGTGGACATGGATTTTGAAAATTCTAGAGAGAATTTTAAAAGCTTCAAGAGAATTTCAACAATGTTGAGAGGGATTTGAAAAGTTTCAATGGGAATGGGAAGAATTGGGACAAAAATTGGAAAATTTTTAAGGGACTTTGAAAAAATTTCAACTGGAATTTTAGCCATTTTTTGACGTGAAATTGTAAACATGTGGACATGGATTTTGAAAATTCTAGAGAGAATTTTAAAAGCTTTAACAGAATTTCAACAATTTTGAGAGGGATTTGAAAAGTTTCAATGGGAATGGGAAGAATTGGGACAAAAATTGGAAAATTTTTAAGGGACTTTGAAAAAATTTCAACTGGAATTTTAGCCATTTTGTTACGTGAAATTGTAAACATGTGGACATGGATTTTGAAAATTCTAGAGAGAATTTTAAAGCTTTAACAGAATTTCAACAATTTTGAGAGGGATTTGAAAAGTTTCAATGGGAATGGGAAGAATTGGGACAAAAATTGGAAAATTTTTAAGGGACTTGAAAAAATTTCAACTGGAATTTTAGCAATTTTTTGACGTGAAATTGTAAACATGTGGACATGGATTTTGAAAATTCTAGAGAGAATTTTAAAAGCTTCAAGAGAATTTCAACAATTTTGAGAGGGATTTGAAAAGTTTCAATGGGAATGGGAAGAATTGGGACAAAAATTGGAAAATTTTTAAGGGACTTTGAAAAAATTTCAACTGGAATTTTAGCCATTTTTGACGTGAAATTGTAAACATGTGGACATGGATTTTGAAAATTCTAGAGAGAATTTTAAAAGCTTTAACAGAATTTCAACAATTTTGAGAGGGATTTGAAAAGTTTCAATGGGAATGGGAAGAATTGGGACAAAAATTGGAAAATTTTTAAGGGACTTTAAAAAAATTTCAACTGGAATTTTAGCATTTTTTTGACGTGAAATTGTAAACATGTGGACATGGATTTTGAAAATTCTAGAGAGAATTTTAAAAGGTTCAACAGAATTTCAACAATTTTGAGAGGGATTTGAAAAGTTTCAATGGGAATGGGAAGAATTGGGACAAAAATTGGAACATTTTTAAGGGACTTTGAAAAAATTTCAACTGGAATTTTAGCCATTTTTTGACGTGAAATTGTAAACATGTGGACATGGATTTTGAAAATTCTAGAGAGAATTTTAAAAGCTTTAACAGAATTTCAACAATTTTGAGAGGGATTTGAAAAGTTTCAATGGGAATGGGAAGAATTGGGACAAAAATTGGAAAATTTTAAGGACTTTGAAAAAATTTCAACTGGAATTTTAGCAATTTTTGACGTGAAATTGTAAACATGTGGACATGGATTTTGAAAATTCTAGAGAGAATTTTAAAAGCTTCAAGAGAATTTCAACAATTTTGAGAGGGATTTGAAAAGTTTCAATGGGAATGGGAAGAATTGGGACAAAAATTGGAAAATTTTTAAGGGACTTTGAAAAAATTTCAACTGGAATTTTAGCCATTTTTTTACGTGAAATTGTAAACATGTGGACATGGATTTTGAAAATTCTAGAGAGAATTTTAAAAGCTTTAACAGAATTTCAACAATTTTGAGAGGGATTTGAAAAGTTTCAATGGGAATGGGAAGAATTGGGACAAAAATTGGAAAATTTTTAAGGGACTTTGAAAAAATTTCAACTGGAATTTTAGCCATTTTGTTACGTGAAATTGTAAACATGTGGACATGGATTTTGAAAATTCTAGAGAGAATTTTAAAAGCTTCAACAGAATTTCAACAATTTTGAGAGGGATTGAAAAGTTTCAATGGGAATGGGAAGAATTGGGACAAAAATTGGAAAATTTTTAAGGGACTTTGAAAAAATTTCAACTGGAATTTTAGCCATTTTTTGACGTGAAATTGTAAACATGTGGCCATGGATTTTGAAAATTCTAGAGAGAATTTTAAAAGCTTCAACAGAATTTCAACAATTTTGAGAGGGATTTGAAAAGTTTCAATGGGAATGGGAAGAATTGGGACAAAAATTGGAAAATTTTTAAGGGACTTTGAAAAAATTTCAACTGGAATTTTAGCCATTTTTTGACGTGAAATTGTAAACATGTGGACATGGATTTTGAAAATTCTAGAGAGAATTTTAAAAGCTTCAAGAGAATTTCAACAATTTTGAGAGGGATTTGAAAAGTTTCAATGGGAATGGGAAGAATTGGGACAAAAATTGGAAAATTTTTAAGGGACTTGGAAAAAATTTCAACTGGAATTTTAGCCATTTTTGACGTGAAATTGTAAACATGTGGACATGGATTTTGAAAATTCTAGAGAGAATTTTAAAAGCTTCAACAGAATTTCAACAATTTTGAGAGGAATTTGAAAAGTTTCAATGGGAATGGGAAGAATTGGGACAAAAATTGGAAAATTTTTAAGGGACTTTGAAAAAATTTCAACTGGAATTTTAGCAATTTTTTGACGTGAAATTGTAAACATGTGGACATGGATTTTGAAAATTCTAGAGAGAATTTTAAAAGCTTCAAGAGAATTTCAACAATTTGGAGAGGGATTTGAAAAGTTTCAATGGGAATGGGAAGAATTGGGACAAAAATTGGAAAATTTTTAAGGGACTTTGAAAAAATTTCAACTGGAATTTTAGCCATTTTGTTACGTGAAATTGTAAACATGTGGACATGGATTTTTAAAATTCTAGAGAGAATTTTAAAAGCTTCAACAGAATTTCAACAATTTTGAGAGGAATTTGAAAAGTTTCAATGGAATGGGAAGAATTGGGACAAAAATTGGAAAATTTTGAAGGGACTTGGAAAAAATTTCAACTGGAACTTTAGCAATTTTTTGACGTGAAATTGTAAACATGTGGACATGGATTTTGAAAATTCTAGGGAGAATTTTAAAAGCTTCAACAGAATTTCAACAATTTTGAGAGGGATTTGAAAAGTTTCAATGGGAATGGGAAGAATTGGGACAAAAATTGGAAAATTTTTAAGGGACTTTGAAAAAATTTCAACTGGAATTTTAGCCATTTTTTGACGTGAAATTGTAAACATGTGGACATGGATTTTGAAAATTCTAGAGAGAATTTTAAAAGCTTCAAGAGAATTTCAACAATTTTGAGAGGAATTTGAAAAGTTTCAATGGGAATGGGAAGAATTGGGACAAAAATTGGAAAATTTTTAAGGGACTTTGAAAAAATTTCAACTGGAATTTTAGCAATTTTTTGACGTGAAATTGTAAACATGTGGACATGGATTTTGAAAATTCTAGAGAGAATTTTAAAAGCTTCAAGAGAATTTCAACAATTTTGAGAGGGATTTGAAAAGTTTCAATGGGAATGGGAAGAATTGGGACAAAAATTGGAAAATTTTTAAGGGACTTTGAAAAAATTTCAACTGGAATTTTAGCCATTATTTGACGTGAAATTGTAAACATGTGGACATGGATTTTGAAAATTCTAGAGAGAATTTTAAAAGCTTCAAGAGAATTTCAACAATTTTGAGAGGGATTTGAAAAGTTTCAATGGGAATGGGAAGAATTGGGACAAAAATTGGAAAATTTTTAAGGGACTTTGAAAAAATTTCAACTGGAATTTTAGCCATTATTTGACGTGAAATTGTAAACATGTGGACATGGATTTTGAAAATTCTAGAGAGAATTTTAAAAGCTTCAAGAGAATTTCAACAATTTTGAGAGGGATTTGAAAAGTTTCAATGGGAATGGGAAGAATTGGGACAAAAATTGGAAAATTTTTAAGGGACTTTGAAAAAATTTCAACTGGAATTTTAGCCATTTTTTGACGTGAAATTGTAAACATGTGGACATGGATTTTGAAAATTCTAGAGAGAATTTTAAAAGCTTCAACAGAATTTCAACAATTTTGAGAGGGATTTGAAAAGTTTCAATGGGAATGGGAAGAATTGGGACAAAAATTGGAAAATTTTTAAGGGACTTTGAAAAAATTTCAACTGGAATTTTAGCCATTTTTTGACGTGAAATTGTAAACATGTGGCCATGGATTTTGAAAATTCTAGAGAGAATTTTAAAAGCTTCAAGAGAATTTCAACAATTTGGAGAGGGATTTGAAAAGTTTCAATGGGAATGGGAAGAATTGGGACAAAAATTGGAAAATTTTTAAGGGACTTTGAAAAAATTTCAACTGGAATTTTAGCCATTTTTTGACGTGAAATTGTAAACATGTGGACATGGATTTTGAAAATTCTAGAGAGAATTTTAAAAGCTTCAAGAGAATTTCAACAATTTTGAGAGGGATTTGAAAAGTTTCAATGGGAATGGGAAGAATTGGGACAAAAATTGGAAAATTTTTAAGGGACTTGGAAAAAATTTCAACTGGAATTTTAGCCATTTTTTGACGTGAAATTGTAAACATGTGGACATGGATTTTGAAAATTCTAGAGAGAATTTTAAAAGCTTCAACAGAATTTCAACAATTTTGAGAGGAATTTGAAAAGTTTCAATGGGAATGGGAAGAATTGGGACAAAAATTGGAAAATTTTTAAGGGACTTTGAAAAAATTTCAACTGGAATTTTAGCCATTTTTTGACGTGAAATTGTAAACATGTGGCCATGCATTTTGAAAATTCTAGAGAGAATTTTAAAAGCTTCAAGAGAATTTCAACAATTTGGAGAGGGATTTGAAAAGTTTCAATGGGAATGGGAAGAATTGGGACAAAAATTGGAAAATTTTTAAGGGACTTTGAAAAAATTTCAACTGGAATTTTAGCCATTTTGTGACGTGAAATTGTAAACATGTGGACATGGATTTTGAAAATTCTAGAGAGAATTTTAAAAGCTTTAACAGAATTTCAACAATTTTGAGAGGAATTTGAAAAGTTTCAATGGGAATGGGAAGAATTGGGACAAAAATTGGAAAATTTTTAAGGGACTTGGAAAAAATTTCAACTGGAATTTTAGCCATTTTTTGACGTGAAATTGTAAACATGTGGACATGGATTTTGAAAATTCTAGAGAGAATTTTAAAAGCTTCAACAGAATTTCAACAATTTTGAGAGGGATTTGAAAAGTTTCAATGGGAATGGGAAGAATTGGGACAAAAATTGGAAAATTTTTAAGGGACTTTGAAAAAATTTCAACTGGAATTTTAGCCATTTTTTGACGTGAAATTGTAAACATGTGGACATGGATTTCGAAAATTCTAGAGAGAATTTTAAAAGCTTCAAGAGAATTTCAACAATTTTGAGAGGGATTTGAAAAGTTTCAATGGGAATGGGAAGAATTGGAACAAAAATTGGAAATTTTTTAAGGGACTTTGAAAAAATTTCAACTGGAATTTTAGCCATTTTTTGACGTGAAATTGTAAACATGTGGCCAGGGATTTTGAAAATTCTAGAGAGAATTTTAAAAGCTTCAACAGAATTTCAACAATTTTGAGAGGGATTTGAAAAGTTTCAATGGGAATGGGAAGAATTGGGACAAAAATTGGAAAATTTTTAAGGGACCTTGAAAAAATTTCAACTGGAATTTTAGCCATTTTTTGACGTGAAATTGTAAACATGTGGCCATGGATTTTGAAAATTCTAGAGAGAATTTTAAAAGCTTTAACAGAATTTCAACAATTTTGAGAGGGATTTGAAAAGTTTCAATGGGAATGGGAAGAATTGGGACAAAAATTGGAAAATTTTTAAGGGACTTTGAAAAAATTTCAACTGGAATTTTAGCCATTTTTTGACTTTAAATGGTAAACATGTGGACATGGATTTTGAAAATTCTAGAGAGAATTTTAAAAGCTTCAAGAGAATTTCAACAATTTTGAGAGGGATTTGAAAAGTTTCAATGGGAATGGGAAGAATTGGGACAAAAATTGGAAAATTTTTAAGGGACTTTGAAAAAATTTCAACTGGAATTTTAGCAATTTTTTGACGTGAAATTGTAAACATGTGGACATGGATTTCGAAAATTCTAGAGAGAATTTTAAAAGCTTCAAGAGAATTTCAACAATTTTGAGGGGGATTTGAAAAGTTTCAATGGGTATGGGAAGAATTGGGACAAAAATTGGAAAATTTTTAAGGGACTTTGAAAAAATTTCAACTGGAATTTTAGCCATTTTTTGACGTGAAATTGTAAACATGTGGACATGGATTTTGAAAATTCTAGAGAGAATTTTAAAAGCTTTAACAGAATTTCAACAATTTTGAGAGGGATTTGAAAAGTTTCAATGGGAATGGGAAGAATTGGGACAAAAATTGGAAAATTTTTAAGGGACTTTGAAAAAATTTCAACTGGAATTTTAGCCATTTTTTTGACGTGAAATTGTAAACATGTGGACATGGATTTTGAAAATTCTAGAGAGAATTTTAAAAGGTTCAACAGAATTTCAACAATTTTGAGAGGGATTTGAAAAGTTTCAATGGGAATGGGAAGAATTGGGACAAAAATTGGAAAATTTTTAAGGGACTTTGAAAAAATTTCAACTGGAATTTTAGCCATTTTTTGACGTGAAATTGTAAACATGTGGACATGGATTTTGAAAATTCTAGAGAGAATTTTAAAAGCTTTAACAGAATTTCAACAATTTTGAGAGGAATTTGAAAAGTTTCAATGGGAATGGGAAGAATTGGGACAAAAATTGGAAAATTTTTAAGGGACTTTGAAAAAATTTCAACTGGAATTTTAGCCATTTTTTGACGTGAAATTGTAAACATGTGGCCATGGATTTTGAAAATTCTAGAGAGAATTTTAAAAGCTTCAAGAGAATTTCAACAATTTGGAGAGGGATTTGAAAAGTTTCAATGGGAATGGGAAGAATTGGGACAAAAATTGGAAAATTTTTAAGGGACTTTGAAAAAATTTCAACTGGAATTTTAGCCATTTTTTGACGTGAAATTGTAAACATGTGGACATGGATTTTGAAAATTCTAGAGAGAATTTTAAAAGCTTCAAGAGAATTTCAACAATTTTGAGAGGGATTTGAAAAGTTTCAATGGGAATGGGAAGAATTGGGACAAAAATTGGAAAATTTTTAAGGGACTTTGAAAAAATTTCAACTGGAATTTTAGCCATTTTTTGACGTGAAATTGTAAACATGTGGACATGGATTTTGAAAATTCTAGAGAGAATTTTAAAAGCTTTAACAGAATTTCAACAATTTTGAGAGGGATTTGAAAAGTTTCAATGGGAATGGGAAGAATTGGGACAAAAATTGGAAAATTTTTAAGGGACTTTGAAAAAATTTCAACTGGAATTTTAGCCATTTTTTGACGTGAAATTGTAAACATGTGGACATGGATTTTGAAAATTCTAGAGAGAATTTTAAAAGCTTCAAGAGAATTTCAACAATTTTGAGAGGGATTTGAAAAGTTTCAATGGGAATGGGAAGAATTGGGACAAAAATTGGAAAATTTTTAAGGGACTTTGAAAAAATTTCAACTGGAATTTTAGCCATTTTTTGACGTGAAATTGTAAACATGTGGCCAGGGATTTTGAAAATTCTAGAGAGAATTTTAAAAGCTTCAACAGAATTTCAACAATTTTGAGAGGGATTTGAAAAGTTTCAATGGGAATGGGAAGAATTGGGACAAAAATTGGAAAATTTTTAAGGGACCTTGAAAAAATTTCAACTGGAATTTTAGCCATTTTTTGACGTGAAATTGTAAACATGTGGCCATGGATTTTGAAAATTCTAGAGAGAATTTTAAAAGCTTTAACAGAATTTCAACAATTTTGAGAGGGATTTGAAAAGTTTCAATGGGAATGGGAAGAATTGGGACAAAAATTGGAAAATTTTTAAGGGACTTTGAAAAAATTTCAACTGGAATTTTAGCCATTTTTTGACTTGAAATGGTAAACATGTGGACATGGATTTTGAAAATTCTAGAGAGAATTTTAAAAGCTTTAACAGAATTTCAACAATTTTGAGAGGGATTTGAAAAGTTTCAATGGGAATGGGAAGAATTGGGACAAAAATTGGAAAATTTTTAAGGGACTTTGAAAAAATTTCAACTGGAATTTTAGCCATTTTTTGACGTGAAATTGTAAACATGTGGACATGGATTTTGAAAATTCTAGAGAGAATTTTAAAAGCTTCAAGAGAATTTCAACAATTTGGAGAGGGATTTGAAAAGTTTCAATGGGAATGGGAAGAATTGGGACAAAAATTGGAAAATTTTTAAGGGACTTTGAAAAAATTTCAACTGGAATTTTAGCCATTTTGTTACGTGAAATTGTAAACATGTGGCCATGGATTTTGAAAATTCTAGAGAGAATTTTAAAAGCTTCAACAGAATTTCAACAATTTTGAGAGGAATTTGAAAAGTTTCAATGGGAATGGGAAGAATTGGGACAAAAATTGGAAAATTTTTAAGGGACTTGGAAAAAATTTCAACTGGAACTTTAGCAATTTTTTGACGTGAAATTGTAAACATGTGGACATGGATTTTGAAAATTCTAGGGAGAATTTTAAAAGCTTCAACAGAATTTCAACAATTTTGAGAGGGATTTGAAAAGTTTCAATGGGAATGGGAAGAATTGGGACAAAAATTGGAAAATTTTTAAGGGACTTTGAAAAAATTTCAACTGGAATTTTAGCCATTTTTTGACGTGAAATTGTAAACATGTGGACATGGATTTTGAAAATTCTAGAGAGAATTTTAAAAGCTTCAAGAGAATTTCAACAATTTGGAGAGGGATTTGAAAAGTTTCAATGGGAATGGGAAGAATTGGGACAAAAATTGGAAAATTTTTAAGGGACTTTGAAAAAATTTCAACTGGAATTTTAGCCATTTTGTTACGTGAAATTGTAAACATGTGGACATGGATTTTGAAAATTCTAGAGAGAATTTTAAAAGGTTCAACAGAATTTCAACAATTTGGAGAGGGATTTGAAAAGTTTCAATGGGAATGGGAAGAATTGGGACAAAAATTGGAAAATTTTGAAGGGACTTTGAAAAAATTTCAACTGGAATTTTAGCAATTTTTTTATGTGAAATTGTAAACATGTGGACATGGATTTTGAAAATTCTAGAGAGAATTTTAAAAGCTTCAAGAGAATTTCAACAATTTTGAGAGGGATTTGAAAAGTTTCAATGGGAATGGGAAGAATTGGGACAAAAATTGGAAAATTTTTAAGGGACTTTGAAAAAATTTCAACTGGAATTTTAGCCATTATTTGACGTGAAATTGTAAACATGTGGACATGGATTTTGAAAATTCTAGAGAGAATTTTAAAAGCTTCAAGAGAATTTCAACAATTTTGAGAGGGATTTGAAAAGTTTCAATGGGAATGGGAAGAATTGGGACAAAAATTGGAAAATTTTTAAGGGACTTTGAAAAAATTTCAACTGGAATTTTAGCCATTTTTTGACGTGAAATTGTAAACATGTGGACATGGATTTTGAAAATTCTAGAGAGAATTTTAAAAGCTTCAACAGAATTTCAACAATTTTGAGAGGGATTTGAAAAGTTTCAATGGGAATGGGAAGAATTGGGACAAAAATTGGAAAATTTTTAAGGGACTTTGAAAAAATTTCAACTGGAATTTTAGCCATTTTTTGACGTGAAATTGTAAACATGTGGACATGGATTTTGAAAATTCTAGAGAGAATTTTAAAAGCTTCAAGAGAATTTCAACAATTTGGAGAGGGATTTGAAAAGTTTCAATGGGAATGGGAAGAATTGGGACAAAAATTGGAAAATTTTTAAGGGACTTTGAAAAAATTTCAACTGGAATTTTAGCCATTTTGTTACGTGAAATTGTAAACATGTGGCCATGGATTTTGAAAATTCTAGAGAGAATTTTAAAAGCTTCAACAGAATTTCAACAATTTTGAGAGGAATTTGAAAAGTTTCAATGGGAATGGGAAGAATTGGGACAAAAATTGGAAAATTTTTAAGGGACTTTGAAAAAATTTCAACTGGAATTTTAGCATTTTTTTGACGTGAAATTGTAAACATGTGGACATGGATTTTGAAAATTCTAGAGAGAATTTTAAAAGGTTCAACAGAATTTCAACAATTTTGAGAGGGATTTGAAAAGTTTCAATGGGAATGGGAAGAATTGGGACAAAAATTGGAACATTTTTAAGGGACTTTGAAAAAATTTCAACTGGAATTTTAGCCATTTTGTTACGTGAAATTGTAAACATGTGGACATGGATTTTGAAAATTCTAGAGAGAATTTTAAAAGCTTTAACAGAATTTCAACAATTTTGAGAGGAATTTGAAAAGTTTCAATGGGAATGGGAAGAATTGGGACAAAAATTGGAAAATTTTTAAGGGACTTTGAAAAAATTTCAACTGGAATTTTAGCAATTTTTTGACGTGAAATTGTAAACATGTGGCCATGGATTTTGAAAATTCTAGAGAGAATTTTAAAAGCTTCAAGAGAATTTCAACAATTTGGAGAGGGATTTGAAAAGTTTCAATGGGAATGGGAAGAATTGGGACAAAAATTGGAAAATTTTTAAGGGACTTTGAAAAAATTTCAACTGGAATTTTAGCCATTTTGTTACGTGAAATTGTAAACATGTGGACATGGATTTTGAAAATTCTAGAGAGAATTTTAAAAGCTTCAAGAGAATTTCAACAATTTTGAGAGGGATTTGAAAAGTTTCAATGGGAATGGGAAGAATTGGGACAAAAATTGGAAAATTTTTAAGGGACTTTGAAAAAATTTCAACTGGAATTTTAGCCATTTTTTGACTTTAAATGGTAAACATGTGGACATGGATTTTGAAAATTCTAGAGAGAATTTTAAAAGCTTTAACAGAATTTCAACAATTTTGAGAGGGATTTGAAAAGTTTCAATGGGAATGGGAAGAATTGGGACAAAAATTGGAAAATTTTTAAGGGACTTTGAAAAAAATTTCAACTGGAATTTTAGCCATTTTTTGACGTGAAATTGTAAACATGTGGACATGGATTTCGAAAATTCTAGAGAGAATTTTAAAAGCTTCAAGAGAATTTCAACAATTTGGAGAGGGATTTGAAAAGTTTCAATGGGAATGGGAAGAATTGGGACAAAAATTGGAAAATTTTTAAGGGACTTTGAAAAAATTTCAACTGGAATTTTAGCCATTTTTGACGTGAAATTGTAAACATGTGGACATGGATTTTGAAAATTCTAGAGAGAATTTTAAAAGCTTCAAGAGAATTTCAACAATTTGGAGAGGGATTTGAAAAGTTTCAATGGGAATGGGAAGAATTGGGACAAAAATTGGAAAATTTTTAAGGGACTTTGAAAAAATTTCAACTGGAATTTTAGCCATTTTTTGACGTGAAATTGTAAACATGTGGACATGGATTTTGAAAATTCTAGAGAGAATTTTAAAAGCTTCAAGAGAATTTCAACAATTTTGAGAGGGATTTGAAAAGTTTCAATGGGAATGGGAAGAATTGGGACAAAAATTGGAAAATTTTTAAGGGACTTTGAAAAAATTTCAACTGGAATTTTAGCCATTTTTTGACGTGAAATTGTAAACATGTGGACATGGATTTTGAAAATTCTAGAGAGAATTTTAAAAGCTTCAAGAGAATTTCAACAATTTTGAGAGGAATTTGAAAAGTTTCAATGGGAATGGGAAGAATTGGGACAAAAATTGGAAAATTTTTAAGGGACTTTGAAAAAATTTCAACTGGAATTTTAGCCATTTTTTGACGTGAAATTGTAAACATGTGGACATGGATTTTGAAAATTCTAGAGAGAATTTTAAAAGGTTCAACAGAATTTCAACAATTTGGAGAGGGATTTGAAAAGTTTCAATGGGAATGGGAAGAATTGGGACAAAAATTGGAAAATTTTGAAGGGACTTTGAAAAAATTTCAACTGGAATTTTAGCCATTTTGTTACGTGAAATTGTAAACATGTGGCCATGGATTTTGAAAATTCTAGAGAGAATTTTAAAAGCTTCAACAGAATTTCAACAATTTTGAGAGGAATTTGAAAAGTTTCAATGGGAATGGGAAGAATTGGGACAAAAATTGGAAAATTTTTAAGGGACTTGGAAAAAATTTCAACTGGAACTTTAGCAATTTTTTGACGTGAAATTGTAAACATGTGGACATGGATTTTGAAAATTCTAGGGAGAATTTTAAAAGCTTCAACAGAATTTCAACAATTTTGAGAGAGATTTGAAAAGTTTCAATGGGAATGGGAAGAATTGGGACAAAAATTGGAAAATTTTTAAGGGACTTTGAAAAAATTTCAACTGGAATTTTAGCCATTTTTTGACGTGAAATTGTAAACATGTGGACATGGATTTTGAAAATTCTAGAGAGAATTTTAAAAGCTTCAAGAGAATTTCAACAATTTGGAGAGGGATTTGAAAAGTTTCAATGGGAATGGGAAGAATTGGGACAAAAATTGGAAAATTTTTAAGGGACTTTGAAAAAATTTCAACTGGAATTTTAGCCATTTTGTTACGTGAAATTGTAAACATGTGGACATGGATTTTGAAAATTCTAGAGAGAATTTTAAAAGGTTCAACAGAATTTCAACAATTTGGAGAGGGATTTGAAAAGTTTCAATGGGAATGGGAAGAATTGGGACAAAAATTGGAAAATTTTTAAGGGACTTTGAAAAAATTTCAACTGGAATTTTAGCAATTTTTTTATGTGAAATTGTAAACATGTGGACATGGATTTTGAAAATTCTAGAGAGAATTTTAAAAGCTTCAAGAGAATTTCAACAATTTTGAGAGGGATTTGAAAAGTTTCAATGGGAATGGGAAGAATTGGGACAAAAATTGGAAAATTTTTAAGGGACTTTGAAAAAATTTCAACTGGAATTTTAGCCATTATTTGACGTGAAATTGTAAACATGTGGACATGGATTTTGAAAATTCTAGAGAGAATTTTAAAAGCTTCAAGAGAATTTCAACAATTTTGAGAGGGATTTGAAAAGTTTCAATGGGAATGGGAAGAATTGGGACAAAAATTGGAAAATTTTTAAGGGACTTTGAAAAAATTTCAACTGGAATTTTAGCCATTTTTTGACGTGAAATTGTAAACATGTGGACATGGATTTTGAAAATTCTAGAGAGAATTTTAAAAGCTTCAACAGAATTTCAACAATTTGGAGAGGGATTTGAAAAGTTTCAATGGGAATGGGAAGAATTGGGACAAAAATTGGAAAATTTTTAAGGGACTTTGAAAAAATTTCAACTGGAATTTTAGCCATTTTTTGACGTGAAATTGTAAACATGTGGACATGGATTTTGAAAATTCTAGAGAGAATTTTAAAAGCTTCAAGAGAATTTCAACAATTTGGAGAGGGATTTGAAAAGTTTCAATGGGAATGGGAAGAATTGGGACAAAAATTGGAAAATTTTTAAGGGACTTTGAAAAAATTTCAACTGGAATTTTAGCCATTTTGTTACGTGAAATTGTAAACATGTGGCCATGGATTTTGAAAATTCTAGAGAGAATTTTAAAAGCTTCAACAGAATTTCAACAATTTTGAGAGGAATTTGAAAAGTTTCAATGGGAATGGGAAGAATTGGGACAAAAATTGGAAAATTTTTAAGGGACTTGGAAAAAATT
Source organism: Streptopelia decaocto (assembly GCF_964273445.1). Classification (NCBI taxonomy): domain Eukaryota; kingdom Metazoa; phylum Chordata; class Aves; order Columbiformes; family Columbidae; genus Streptopelia; species Streptopelia decaocto. Next base: position 40,644 of record NW_028116592.1, on the reverse strand, counting down.
TCAACTGGAACTTTAGCAATTTTTTGACGTGAAATTGTAAACATGTGGACATGGATTTTGAAAATTCTAGGGAGAATTTTAAAAGCTTCAACAGAATTTCAACAATTTTGAGAGGGATTTGAAAAGTTTCAATGGGAATGGGAAGAATTGGGACAAAAATTGGAAAATTTTTAAGGGACTTTGAAAAAATTTCAACTGGAATTTTAGCCATTTTTTGACGTGAAATTGTAAACATGTGGACATGGATTTTGAAAATTCTAGAGAGAATTTTAAAAGCTTCAAGAGAATTTCAACAATTTGGAGAGGGATTTGAAAAGTTTCAATGGGAATGGGAAGAATTGGGACAAAAATTGGAAAATTTTTAAGGGACTTTGAAAAAATTTCAACTGGAATTTTAGCCATTTTTTGACGTGAAATTGTAAACATGTGGACATGGATTTTGAAAATTCTAGAGAGAATTTTAAAAGCTTCAAGAGAATTTCAACAATTTGGAGAGGGATTTGAAAAGTTTCAATGGGAATGGGAAGAATTGGGACAAAAATTGGAAAATTTTTAAGGGACTTTGAAAAAATTTCAACTGGAATTTTAGCCATTTTTTGACGTGAAATTGTAAACATGTGGACATGGATTTTGAAAATTCTAGAGAGAATTTTAAAAGCTTCAAGAGAATTTCAACAATGTTGAGAGGGATTTGAAAAGTTTCAATGGGAATGGGAAGAATTGGGACAAAAATTGGAAAATTTTTAAGGGACTTTGAAAAAATTTCAACTGGAATTTTAGCAATTTTTTTATGTGAAATTGTAAACATGTGGACATGGATTTTGAAAATTCTAGAGAGAATTTTAAAAGCTTCAAGAGAATTTCAACAATTTTGAGAGGGATTTGAAAAGTTTCAATGGGAATGGGAAGAATTGGGACAAAAATTGGAAAATTTTTAAGGGACTTTGAAAAAATTTCAACTGGAATTTTAGCCATTTTTTGACGTGAAATTGTAAACATGTGGACATGGATTTTGAAAATTCTAGAGAGAATTTTAAAAGCTTCAAGAGAATTTCAACAATTTTGAGAGGGATTTGAAAAGTTTCAATGGGAATGGGAAGAATTGGGACAAAAATTGGAAAATTTTTAAGGGACTTTGAAAAAATTTCAACTGGAATTTTAGCCATTTTTTGACGTGAAATTGTAAACATGTGGCCATGGATTTTGAAAATTCTAGAGAGAATTTTAAAAGCTTTAACAGAATTTCTACAATTTTGAGAGGGATTTGAAAAGTTTCAATGGGAATGGGAAGAATTGGGACAAAAATTGGAAAATTTTTAAGGGACTTTGAAAAAATTTCAACTGGAATTTTAGCCATTTTTTGACGTGAAATTGTAAACATGTGGACATGGATTTTGAAAATTCTAGAGAGAATTTTAAAAGCTTCAAGAGAATTTCAACAATGTTGAGAGGGATTTGAAAAGTTTCAATGGGAATGGGAAGAATTGGGACAAAAATTGGAAAATTTTTAAGGGACTTTGAAAAAATTTCAACTGGAATTTTAGCCATTTTTTGACGTGAAATTGTAAACATGTGGACATGGATTTTGAAAATTCTAGAGAGAATTTTAAAAGCTTTAACAGAATTTCAACAATTTTGAGAGGGATTTGAAAAGTTTCAATGGGAATGGGAAGAATTGGGACAAAAATTGGAAAATTTTTAAGGGACTTTGAAAAAATTTCAACTGGAATTTTAGCCATTTTGTTACGTGAAATTGTAAACATGTGGACATGGATTTTGAAAATTCTAGAGAGAATTTTAAAAGCTTTAACAGAATTTCAACAATTTTGAGAGGGATTTGAAAAGTTTCAATGGGAATGGGAAGAATTGGGACAAAAATTGGAAAATTTTTAAGGGACTTTGAAAAAATTTCAACTGGAATTTTAGCAATTTTTTGACGTGAAATTGTAAACATGTGGACATGGATTTTGAAAATTCTAGAGAGAATTTTAAAAGCTTCAAGAGAATTTCAACAATTTTGAGAGGGATTTGAAAAGTTTCAATGGGAATGGGAAGAATTGGGACAAAAATTGGAAAATTTTTAAGGGACTTTGAAAAAATTTCAACTGGAATTTTAGCCATTTTTTGACGTGAAATTGTAAACATGTGGACATGGATTTTGAAAATTCTAGAGAGAATTTTAAAAGCTTTAACAGAATTTCAACAATTTTGAGAGGGATTTGAAAAGTTTCAATGGGAATGGGAAGAATTGGGACAAAAATTGGAAAATTTTTAAGGGACTTTAAAAAAATTTCAACTGGAATTTTAGCATTTTTTTGACGTGAAATTGTAAACATGTGGACATGGATTTTGAAAATTCTAGAGAGAATTTTAAAAGGTTCAACAGAATTTCAACAATTTTGAGAGGGATTTGAAAAGTTTCAATGGGAATGGGAAGAATTGGGACAAAAATTGGAACATTTTTAAGGGACTTTGAAAAAATTTCAACTGGAATTTTAGCCATTTTTTGACGTGAAATTGTAAACATGTGGACATGGATTTTGAAAATTCTAGAGAGAATTTTAAAAGCTTTAACAGAATTTCAACAATTTTGAGAGGGATTTGAAAAGTTTCAATGGGAATGGGAAGAATTGGGACAAAAATTGGAAAATTTTTAAGGGACTTTGAAAAAATTTCAACTGGAATTTTAGCAATTTTTTGACGTGAAATTGTAAACATGTGGACATGGATTTTGAAAATTCTAGAGAGAATTTTAAAAGCTTCAAGAGAATTTCAACAATTTTGAGAGGGATTTGAAAAGTTTCAATGGGAATGGGAAGAATTGGGACAAAAATTGGAAAATTTTTAAGGGACTTTGAAAAAATTTCAACTGGAATTTTAGCCATTTTTTTACGTGAAATTGTAAACATGTGGACATGGATTTTGAAAATTCTAGAGAGAATTTTAAAAGCTTTAACAGAATTTCAACAATTTTGAGAGGGATTTGAAAAGTTTCAATGGGAATGGGAAGAATTGGGACAAAAATTGGAAAATTTTTAAGGGACTTTGAAAAAATTTCAACTGGAATTTTAGCCATTTTGTTACGTGAAATGGTAAACATGTGGACATGGATTTTGAAAATTCTAGAGAGAATTTTAAAAGCTTCAAGATAATTTCAACAATTTTGAGAGGGATTTGAAAAGTTTCAATGGGAATGGGAAGAATTGGGACAAAAATTGGAAAATTTTTAAGGGACTTTGAAAAAATTTCAACTGGAATTTTAGCCATTTTTTGACGTGAAATTGTAAACATGTGGACATGGATTTTGAAAATTCTAGAGAGAATTTTAAAAGCTTCAACAGAATTTCAACAATTTTGAGAGGGATTTGAAAAGTTTCAATGGGAATGGGAAGAATTGGGACAAAAATTGGAAAATTTTTAAGGGACTTTGAAAAAATTTCAACTGGAATTTTAGCAATTTTTTGACGTGAAATTGTAAACATGTGGACATGGATTTTGAAAATTCTAGAGAGAATTTTAAAAGCTTCAAGAGAATTTCAACAATTTGGAGAGGGATTTGAAAAGTTTCAATGGGAATGGGAAGAATTGGGACAAAAATTGGAAAATTTTTAAGGGACTTTGAAAAAATTTCAACTGGAATTTTAGCCATTTTTTGACGTGAAATTGTAAACATGTGGCCATGGATTTTGAAAATTCTAGAGAGAATTTTAAAAGCTTCAAGAGAATTTCAACAATTTGGAGAGGGATTTGAAAAGTTTCAATGGGAATGGGAAGAATTGGGACAAAAATTGGAAAATTTTTAAGGGACTTTGAAAAAATTTCAACTGGAATTTTAGCCATTTTGTTACGTGAAATTGTAAACATGTGGACATGGATTTTGAAAATTCTAGAGAGAATTTTAAAAGCTTCAACAGAATTTCAACAATTTTGAGAGGGATTTGAAAAGTTTCAATGGGAATGGGAAGAATTGGGACAAAAATTGGAAAATTTTTAAGGGACTTTGAAAAAATTTCAACTGGAATTTTAGCCATTTTTTGACGTGAAATTGTAAACATGTGGCCATGGATTTTGAAAATTCTAGAGAGAATTTTAAAAGCTTCAACAGAATTTCAACAATTTTGAGAGGGATTTGAAAAGTTTCAATGGGAATGGGAAGAATTGGGACAAAAATTGGAAAATTTTTAAGGGACTTTGAAAAAATTTCAACTGGAATTTTAGCCATTTTTTGACGTGAAATTGTAAACATGTGGACATGGATTTTGAAAATTCTAGAGAGAATTTTAAAAGCTTCAAGAGAATTTCAACAATTTTGAGAGGGATTTGAAAAGTTTCAATGGGAATGGGAAGAATTGGGACAAAAATTGGAAAATTTTTAAGGGACTTGGAAAAAATTTCAACTGGAATTTTAGCCATTTTTTGACGTGAAATTGTAAACATGTGGACATGGATTTTGAAAATTCTAGAGAGAATTTTAAAAGCTTCAACAGAATTTCAACAATTTTGAGAGGAATTTGAAAAGTTTCAATGGGAATGGGAAGAATTGGGACAAAAATTGGAAAATTTTTAAGGGACTTTGAAAAAATTTCAACTGGAATTTTAGCAATTTTTTGACGTGAAATTGTAAACATGTGGACATGGATTTTGAAAATTCTAGAGAGAATTTTAAAAGCTTCAAGAGAATTTCAACAATTTGGAGAGGGATTTGAAAAGTTTCAATGGGAATGGGAAGAATTGGGACAAAAATTGGAAAATTTTTAAGGGACTTTGAAAAAATTTCAACTGGAATTTTAGCCATTTTGTTACGTGAAATTGTAAACATGTGGACATGGATTTTGAAAATTCTAGAGAGAATTTTAAAAGCTTCAACAGAATTTCAACAATTTTGAGAGGAATTTGAAAAGTTTCAATGGGAATGGGAAGAATTGGGACAAAAATTGGAAAATTTTGAAGGGACTTGGAAAAAATTTCAACTGGAACTTTAGCAATTTTTTGACGTGAAATTGTAAACATGTGGACATGGATTTTGAAAATTCTAGGGAGAATTTTAAAAGCTTCAACAGAATTTCAACAATTTTGAGAGGGATTTGAAAAGTTTCAATGGGAATGGGAAGAATTGGGACAAAAATTGGAAAATTTTTAAGGGACTTTGAAAAAATTTCAACTGGAATTTTAGCCATTTTTTGACGTGAAATTGTAAACATGTGGACATGGATTTTGAAAATTCTAGAGAGAATTTTAAAAGCTTCAAGAGAATTTCAACAATTTTGAGAGGAATTTGAAAAGTTTCAATGGGAATGGGAAGAATTGGGACAAAAATTGGAAAATTTTTAAGGGACTTTGAAAAAATTTCAACAGGAATTTTAGCAATTTTTTGACGTGAAATTGTAAACATGTGGACATGGATTTTGAAAATTCTAGAGAGAATTTTAAAAGCTTCAAGAGAATTTCAACAATTTTGAGAGGGATTTGAAAAGTTTCAATGGGAATGGGAAGAATTGGGACAAAAATTGGAAAATTTTTAAGGGACTTTGAAAAAATTTCAACTGGAATTTTAGCCATTTTTTGACGTGAAATTGTAAACATGTGGCCATGGATTTTGAAAATTCTAGAGAGAATTTTAAAAGCTTCAACAGAATTTCAACAATTTTGAGAGGGATTTGAAAAGTTTCAATGGGAATGGGAAGAATTGGGACAAAAATTGGAAAATTTTTAAGGGACTTTGAAAAAATTTCAACTGGAATTTTAGCCATTTTTTGACGTGAAATTGTAAACATGTGGCCATGGATTTTGAAAATTCTAGAGAGAATTTTAAAAGCTTCAAGAGAATTTCAACAATTTTGAGAGGGATTTGAAAAGTTTCAATGGGAATGGGAAGAATTGGGACAAAAATTGGAAAATTTTTAAGGGACTTTGAAAAAATTTCAACTGGAATTTTAGCCATTTTTTGACGTGAAATTGTAAACATGTGGACATGGATTTTGAAAATTCTAGAGAGAATTTTAAAAGCTTCAAGAGAATTTCAACAATTTTGAGAGGGATTTGAAAAGTTTCAATGGGAATGGGAAGAATTGGGACAAAAATTGGAAAATTTTTAAGGGACTTGGAAAAAATTTCAACTGGAATTTTAGCAATTTTTTGACGTGAAATTGTAAACATGTGGACATGGATTTTGAAAATTCTAGAGAGAATTTTAAAAGCTTCAAGAGAATTTCAACAATTTTGAGAGGGATTTGAAAAGTTTCAATGGGAATGGGAAGAATTGGGACAAAAATTGGAAAATTTTTAAGGGACTTTGAAAAAATTTCAACTGGAATTTTAACAATTTTTTTATGTGAAATTGTAAACATGTGGCCATGGATTTTGAAAATTCTAGAGAGAATTTTAAAAGCTTCAACAGAATTTCAACAATTTTGAGAGGGATTTGAAAAGTTTCAATGGGAATGGGAAGAATTGGGACAAAAATTGGAAAATTTTTAAGGGACTTTGAAAAAATTTCAACTGGAATTTTAGCCATTTTTTGACGTGAAATTGTAAACATGTGGACATGGATTTTGAAAATTCTAGAGAGAATTTTAAAAGCTTTAACAGAATTTCTACAATTCTGAAAGGGATTTGAAAAGTTTCAATGGGAATGGGAAGAATTGGGACAAAAATTGGAAAATTTTTAAGGGACTTTGAAAAAATTTCAACTGGAATTTTAGCCATTTTGTTACGTGAAATTGTAAACATGTGGACATGGATTTTGAAAATTCTAGAGAGAATTTTAAAAGCTTCAACAGAATTTCAACAATTTTGAGAGGGATTTGAAAAGTTTCAATGGGAATGGGAAGAATTGGGACAAAAATTGGAAATTTTTAAGGGACTTTGAAAAAATTTCAACTGGAATTTTAGCAATTTTTTGACGTGAAATTGTAAACATGTGGCCATGGATTTTGAAAATTCTAGAGAGAATTTTAAAAGCTTCAACAGAATTTCAACAATTTTGAGAGGGATTTGAAAAGTTTCAATGGGAATGGGAAGAATTGGGACAAAAATTGGAAATTTTTTAAGGGACTTTGAAAAAATTTCAACTGGAATTTTAGCCATTTTTTCACGTGAAATTGTAAACATGTGGACATGGATTTTGAAAATTCTAGAGAGAATTTTAAAAGCTTCAACAGAATTTCAACAATTTTGAGAGGGATTTGAAAAGTTTCAATGGGAATGGGAAGAATTGGGACAAAAATTGGAAAACTTTTAAGGGACTTTGAAAAAATTTCAACTGGAATTTTAGCCATTTTTTGACGTGAAATTGTAAACATGTGGCCATGGATTTTGAAAATTCTAGAGAGAATTTTAAAAGCTTCAACAGAATTTCAACAATTTGGAGAGGGATTTGAAAAGTTTCAATGGGAATGGGAAGAATTGGGACAAAAATTGGAAATTTTTAAGGGACTTTGAAAAAATTTCAACTGGAATTTTAGCAATTTTTTGACGTGAAATTGTAAACATGTGGCCATGGATTTTGAAAATTCTAGAGAGAATTTTAAAAGCTTCAACAGAATTTCAACAATTTTGAGAGGGATTTGAAAAGTTTCAATGGGAATGGGAAGAATTGGGACAAAAATTGGAAATTTTTTAAGGGACTTTGAAAAAATTTCAACTGGAATTTTAGCCATTTTTTGACGTGAAATTGTAAACATGTGGCCATGGATTTTGAAAATTCTAGAGAGAATTTTAAAAGCTTTAACAGAATTTCTACAATTCTGAAAGGGATTTGAAAAGTTTCAATGGGAATGGGAAGAATTGGGACAAAAATTGGAAAATTTTTAAGGGACTTTGAAAAAATTTCAACTGGAATTTTAGCCATTTTTTTACGTGAAATTGTAAACATGTGGCCATGGATTTTGAAAATTCTAGAGAGAATTTTAAAAGCTTCAAGAGAATTTCAACAATTTGGAGAGGGATTTGAAAAGTTTCAATGGGAATGGGAAGAATTGGGACAAAAATTGGAAAATTTTTAAGGGACTTTGAAAAAATTTCAACTGGAATTTTAGCCATTTTTTTACGTGAAATTGTAAACATGTGGCCATGGATTTTGAAAATTCTAGAGAGAATTTTAAAAGCTTCAAGAGAATTTCAACAATTTTGAGAGGGATTTGAAAAGTTTCAATGGGAATGGGAAGAATTGGGACAAAAATTGGAAAACTTTTAAGGGACTTTGTAAAAATTTCAACTGGAATTTTAGCAATTTTTTAACGTGAAATTGTAAACATGTGGACATGGATTTTGAAAATTCTAGAGAGAATTTTAAAAGCTTTAACAGAATTTCTACAATTTTGAGAGGGATTTGAAAAGTTTCAATGGGAATGGGAAGAATTGGGACAAAAATTGGAAAATTTTGAAGGGACTTGGAAAAAATTTCAACTGGAATTTTAGCAATTTTTTGACGTGAAATTGTAAACATGTGGACATGGATTTTGAAAATTCTAGAGAGAATTTTAAAAGCTTCAAGAGAATTTCAACAATTTTGAGAGGGATTTGAAAAGTTTCAATGGGAATGGGAAGAATTGGGACAAAAATTGGAAAATTTTTAAGGGACTTTGAAAAAATTTCAACTGGAATTTTAGCCATTTTTTGACGTGAAATTGTAAACATGTGGACATGGATTTTGAAAATTCTAGAGAGAATTTTAAAAGCTTCAACAGAATTTCAACAATTTTGAGAGGGATTTGAAAAGTTTCAATGGGAATGGGAAGAATTGGGACAAAAATTGGAAATTTTTTAAGGGACTTTGAAAAAATTTCAACTGGAATTTTAGCCATTTTTTGACGTGAAATTGTAAACATGTGGCCATGGATTTTGAAAATTCTAGAGAGAATTTTAAAAGCTTTAACAGAATTTCTACAATTCTGAAAGGGATTTGAAAAGTTTCAATGGGAATGGGAAGAATTGGGACAAAAATTGGAAAATTTTTAAGGGACTTTGAAAAAATTTCAACTGGAATTTTAGCCATTTTTTTACGTGAAATTGTAAACATGTGGACATGGATTTTGAAAATTCTAGAGAGAATTTTAAAAGCTTCAAGAGAATTTCAACAATTTGGAGAGGGATTTGAAAAGTTTCAATGGGAATGGGAAGAATTGGGACAAAAATTGGAAAACTTTTAAGGGACTTTGAAAAAATTTCAACTGGAATTTTAGCCATTTTTTGACGTGAAATTGTAAACATGTGGACATGGATTTTGAAAATTCTAGAGAGAATTTTAAAAGCTTCAAGAGAATTTCAACAATTTTGAGAGGGATTTGAAAAGTTTCAATGGGAATGGGAAGAATTGGGACAAAAATTGGAAAACTTTTAAGGGACTTTGTAAAAATTTCAACTGGAATTTTAGCAATTTTTTAACGTGAAATTGTAAACATGTGGACATGGATTTTGAAAATTCTAGAGAGAATTTTAAAAGCTTTAACAGAATTTCTACAATTTTGAGAGGGATTTGAAAAGTTTCAATGGGAATGGGAAGAATTGGGACAAAAATTGGAAAATTTTGAAGGGACTTGGAAAAAATTTCAACTGGAATTTTAGCAATTTTTTGACGTGAAATTGTAAACATGTGGACATGGATTTTGAAAATTCTAGAGAGAATTTTAAAAGCTTCAAGAGAATTTCAACAATTTTGAGAGGGATTTGAAAAGTTTCAATGGGAATGGGAAGAATTGGGACAAAAATTGGAAAATTTTTAAGGGACTTTGAAAAAATTTCAACTGGAATTTTAGCCATTTTTTGACGTGAAATTGTAAACATGTGGACATGGATTTTGAAAATTCTAGAGAGAATTTTAAAAGCTTCAACAGAATTTCAACAATTTGGAGAGGGATTTGAAAAGTTTCAATGGGAATGGGAAGAATTGGGACAAAAATTGGAAAATTTTTAAGGGACTTTGAAAAAATTTCAACTGGAATTTTAGCTTTTTTTTTGACGTGAAATTGTAAACATGTGGACATGGATTTTGAAAATTCTAGAGAGAATTTTAAAAGCTTCAACAGAATTTCAACAATTTTGAGAGGGATTTGAAAAGTTTCAATGGGAATGGGAAGAATTGGGACAAAAATTGGAAAATTTTTAAGGGACTTTGAAAAAATTTCAACTGGAATTTTAGCCATTTTTTGACGTGAAATTGTAAACATGTGGCCATGGATTTTGAAAATTCTAGAGAGAATTTTAAAAGCTTCAACAGAATTTCAACAATTTTGAGAGGGATTTGAAAAGTTTCAATGGGAATGGGAAGAATTGGGACAAAAATTGGAAAATTTTTCAGGGACTTTGAAAAAATTTCAACTGGAATTTTAGCCATTTTTTGACGTGAAATTGTAAACATGTGGACATGGATTTTGAAAATTCTAGAGAGAATTTTAAAAGCTTCAAGAGAATTTCAACAATTTTGAGAGGGATTTGAAAAGTTTCAATGGGAATGGGAAGAATTGGGACAAAAATTGGAAATTTTTTAAGGGACTTTGAAAAAATTTCAACTGGAATTTTAGCCATTTTTTGACATGAAATTGTAAACATGTGGACATGGATTTTGAAAATTCTAGAGAGAATTTTAAAAGCTTCAACAGAATTTCAACAATTTTGAGAGGGATTTGAAAAGTTTCAATGGGAATGGGAAGAATTGGGACAAAAATTGGAAAATTTTGAAGGGACTTGGAAAAAATTTCAACTGGAATTTTAGCAATTTTTTTATGTGAAATTGTAAACATGTGGACATGGATTTTGAAAATTCTAGAGAGAATTTTAAAAGCTTCAAGAGAATTTCAACAATTTTGAGAGGGATTTGAAAAGTTTCCATGGGAATGGGAAGAATTGGGACAAAAATTGGAAAATTTTTAAGGGACTTGGAAAAAATTTCAACTGGAATTTTAGCCATTTTTTGACGTGAAATTGTAAACATGTGGCCATGGATTTTGAAAATTCTAGAGAGAATTTTAAAAGCTTCAACAGAATTTCAACAATTTTGAGAGGGATTTGAAAAGTTTCAATGGGAATGGGAAGAATTGGGACAAAAATTGGAAAATTTTGAAGGGACTTGGAAAAAATTTCAACTGGAATTTTAGCAATTTTTTGATGTGAAATTGTAAACATGTGGACATGGATTTTGAAAATTCTAGAGAGAATTTTAAAAGCTTCAACAGAATTTCAACAATTTGGAGAGGGATTTGAAAAGTTTCAATGGGAATGGGAAGAATTGGGACAAAAATTGGAAATTTTTAAGGGACTTTGAAAAAATTTCAACTGGAATTTTAGCAATTTTTTACGTGAAATTGTAAACATGTGGCCATGGATTTTGAAAATTCTAGAGAGAATTTTAAAAGCTTCAACAGAATTTCAACAATTTTGAGAGGGATTTGAAAAGTTTCAATGGGAATGGGAAGAATTGGGACAAAAATTGGAAATTTTTTAAGGGACTTTGAAAAAATTTCAACTGGAATTTTAGCCATTTTTTGACGTGAAATTGTAAACATGTGGCCATGGATTTTGAAAATTCTAGAGAGAATTTTAAAAGCTTTAACAGAATTTCTACAATTCTGAAAGGGATTTGAAAAGTTTCAATGGGAATGGGAAGAATTGGGACAAAAATTGGAAAATTTTTAAGGGACTTTGAAAAAATTTCAACTGGAATTTTAGCCATTTTTTTACGTGAAATTGTAAACATGTGGACATGGATTTTGAAAATTCTAGAGAGAATTTTAAAAGCTTCAAGAGAATTTCAACAATTTGGAGAGGGATTTGAAAAGTTTCAATGGGAATGGGAAGAATTGGGACAAAAATTGGAAAACTTTTAAGGGACTTTGAAAAAATTTCAACTGGAATTTTAGCAATTTTTTAACGTGAAATTGTGAACATGTGGACATGGATTTTGAAAATTCTAGAGAGAATTTTAAAAGCTTTAACAGAATTTCAACAATTTTGAGAGGGATTTGAAAAGTTTCAATGGGAATGGGAAGAATTGGGACAAAAATTGGAAAATTTTTAAGGGACTTTGAAAAAATTTCAACTGGAATTTTAGCCATTTTTTGACGTGAAATTGTAAACATGTGGCCATGCATTTTGAAAATTCTAGAGAGAATTTTAAAAGCTTCAAGAGAATTTCAACAATTTTGAGAGGGATTTGAAAAGTTTCAATGGGAATGGGAAGAATTGGGACAAAAATTGGAAAATTTTTAAGGGACTTTGAAAAAATTTCAACTGGAATTTTAGCCATTTTTTGACGTGAAATTGTAAACATGTGGACATGGATTTTGAAAATTCTAGAGAGAATTTTAAAAGCTTCAACAGAATTTCAACAATTTGGAGAGGGATTTGAAAAGTTTCAATGGGAATGGGAAGAATTGGGACAAAAATTGGAAAATTTTTAAGGGACTTTGAAAAAATTTCAACTGGAATTTTAGCAATTTTTGACGTGAAATTGTAAACATGTGGACATGGATTTTGAAAATTCTAGAGAGAATTTTAAAAGCTTCAACAGAATTTCAACAATTTTGAGAGGGATTTGAAAAGTTTCAATGGGAATGGGAAGAATTGGGACAAAAATTGGAAAATTTTTAAGGGACTTTGAAAAAATTTCAACTGGAATTTTAGCCATTTTTTGACGTGAAATTGTAAACATGTGGCCATGGATTTTGAAAATTCTAGAGAGAATTTTAAAAGCTTCAAGAGAATTTCAACAATTTGGAGAGGGATTTGAAAAGTTTCAATGGGAATGGGAAGAATTGGGACAAAAATTGGAAAACTTTTAAGGGACTTTGAAAAAATTTCAACTGGAATTTTAGCCATTTTTTGACGTGAAATTGTAAACATGTGGACATGGATTTTGAAAATTCTAGAGAGAATTTTAAAAGCTTCAAGAGAATTTCAACAATTTTGAGAGGGATTTGAAAAGTTTCAATGGGAATGGGAAGAATTGGGACAAAAATTGGAAATTTTTTAAGGGACTTTGAAAAAATTTCAACTGGAATTTTAGCCATTTTTTGACGTGAAATTGTAAACATGTGGACATGGATTTTGAAAATTCTAGAGAGAATTTTAAAAGCTTCAACAGAATTTCAACAATTTTGAGAGGGATTTGAAAAGTTTCAATGGGAATGGGAAGAATTGGGACAAAAATTGGAAAATTTTTAAGGGACTTGGAAAAAATTTCAACTGGAATTTTAGCAATTTTTTTATGTGAAATTGTAAACATGTGGACATGGATTTTGAAAATTCTAGAGAGAATTTTAAAAGCTTCAACAGAATTTCAACAATTTTGAGAGGGATTTGAAAAGTTTCCATGGGAATGGGAAGAATTGGGACAAAAATTGGAAAATTTTTAAGGGACTTTGAAAAAATTTCAACTGGAATTTTAGCCATTTTGTTACGTGAAATTGTAAACATGTGGCCATGGATTTTGAAAATTCTAGAGAGAATTTTAAAAGCTTCAACAGAATTTCAACAATTTTGAGAGGGATTTGAAAAGTTTCAATGGGAATGGGAAGAATTGGGACAAAAATTGGAAAATTTTTAAGGGACTTGGAAAAAATTTCAACTGGAATTTTAGCAATTTTTTTATGTGAAATTGTAAACATGTGGACATGGATTTTGAAAATTCTAGAGAGAATTTTAAAAGCTTCAAGAGAATTTCAACAATTTTGAGAGGGATTTGAAAAGTTTCAATGGGAATGGGAAGAATTGGAACAAAAATTGGAAATTTTTTAAGGGACTTTGAAAAAATTTCAACTGGAATTTTAACAATTTTTTTATGTGAAATTGTAAACATGTGGCCATGGATTTTGAAAATTCTAGAGAGAATTTTAAAAGCTTTAACAGAATTTCAACAATTTTGAGAGGGATTTGAAAAGTTTCAATGGGAATGGGAAGAATTGGGACAAAAATTGGAAATTTTTAAGGGACTTTGAAAAAATTTCAACTGGAATTTTAGCCATTTTTTGACGTGAAATTGTAAACATGTGGACATGGATTTTGAAAATTCTAGAGAGAATTTTAAAAGCTTTAACAGAATTTCTACAATTCTGAAAGGGATTTGAAAAGTTTCAATGGGAATGGGAAGAATTGGGACAAAAATTGGAAAATTTTTAAGGGACTTTGAAAAAATTTCAACTGGAATTTTAGCAATTTTTTGACGTGAAATTGTAAACATGTGGACATGGATTTTGAAAATTCTAGAGAGAATTTTAAAAGCTTCAAGAGAATTTCAACAATTTTGAGAGGGATTTGAAAAGTTTCAATGGGAATGGGAAGAATTGGGACAAAAATTGGAAAATTTTGAAGGGACTTGGAAAAAATTTCAACTGGAATTTTAGCAATTTTTTGACGTGAAATTGTAAACATGTGGACATGGATTTTGAAAATTCTAGGGAGAATTTTAAAAGCTTCAAGAGAATTTCAACAATTTTGAGAGGGATTTGAAAAGTTTCAATGGGAATGGGAAGAATTGGGACAAAAATTGGAAATTTTTAAGGGACTTTGAAAAAATTTCAACTGGAATTTTAGCAATTTTTTGACGTGAAATTGTAAACATGTGGCCATGGATTTTGAAAATTCTAGAGAGAATTTTAAAAGCTTCAAGAGAATTTCAACAATTTTGAGAGGGATTTGAAAAGTTTCAATGGGAATGGGAAGAATTGGGACAAAAATTGGAAAATTTTTAAGGGACTTTGAAAAAATTTCAACTGGAATTTTAGCCATTTTTTGACATGAAATTGTAAACATGTGGCCATGGATTTTGAAAATTCTAGAGAGAATTTTAAAAGCTTCAACAGAATTTCAACAATTTTGAGAGGGATTTGAAAAGTTTCAATGGGAATGGGAAGAATTGGGACAAAAATTGGAAATTTTTTAAGGGACTTTGAAAAAATTTCAACTGGAATTTTAGCCATTTTTTGACATGAAATTGTAAACATGTGGCCATGGATTTTGAAAATTCTAGAGAGAATTTTAAAAGCTTCAACAGAATTTCAACAATTTTGAGAGGGATTTGAAAAGTTTCAATGGGAATGGGAAGAATTGGGACAAAAATTGGAAAACTTTTAAGGGACTTTGAAAAAATTTCAACTGGAATTTTAGCAATTTTTTGACGTGAAATTGTAAACATGTGGCCATGGATTTTGAAAATTCTAGAGAGAATTTTAAAAGCTTCAACAGAATTTCAACAATTTGGAGAGGGATTTGAAAAGTTTCAATGGGAATGGGAAGAATTGGGACAAAAATTGGAAATTTTTAAGGGACTTTGAAAAAATTTCAACTGGAATTTTAGCAATTTTTTTATGTGAAATTGTAAACATGTGGCCATGGATTTTGAAAATTCTAGAGAGAATTTTAAAAGCTTCAACAGAATTTCAACAATTTTGAGAGGGATTTGAAAAGTTTCAATGGGAATGGGAAGAATTGGGACAAAAATTGGAAATTTTTTAAGGGACTTTGAAAAAATTTCAACTGGAATTTTAGCCATTTTTTGACGTGAAATGGTAAACATGTGGACATGGATTTTGAAAATTCTAGAGAGAATTTTAAAAGCTTTAACAGAATTTCTACAATTCTGAAAGGGATTTGAAAAGTTTCAATGGGAATGGGAAGAATTGGGACAAAAATTGGAAAATTTTTAAGGGACTTTGAAAAAATTTCAACTAGAATTTTAGCCATTTTTTTACGTGAAATTGTAAACATGTGGACATGGATTTTGAAAATTCTAGAGAGAATTTTAAAAGCTTCAAGAGAATTTCAACAATTTGGAGAGGGATTTGAAAAGTTTCAATGGGAATGGGAAGAATTGGGACAAAAATTGGAAAACTTTTAAGGGACTTTGTAAAAATTTCAACTGGAATTTTAGCAATTTTTTAACGTGAAATTGTAAACATGTGGACATGGATTTTGAAAATTCTAGAGAGAATTTTAAAAGCTTCAAGAGAATTTCAACAATTTTGAGAGGGATTTGAAAAGTTTCAATGGGAATGGGAAGAATTGGGACAAAAATTGGAAAATTTTGAAGGGACTTGGAAAAAATTTCAACTGGAATTTTAGCCATTTTGTTACGTGAAATTGTAAACATGTGGCCATGGATTTTGAAAATTCTAGAGAGAATTTTAAAAGCTTCAAGAGAATTTCAACAATTTTGAGAGGGATTTGAAAAGTTTCAATGGGAATGGGAAGAATTGGGACAAAAATTGGAAAATTTTTAAGGGACTTGGAAAAAATTTCAACTGGAATTTTAGCAATTTTTTTATGTGAAATTGTAAACATGTGGACATGGATTTTGAAAATTCTAGAGAGAATTTTAAAAGCTTCAAGAGAATTTCAACAATTTTGAGAGGGATTTGAAAAGTTTCAATGGGAATGGGAAGAATTGGAACAAAAATTGGAAAATTTTTAAGGGACTTTGATAAAATTTCAACTGGAATTTTAACAATTTTTTTATGTGAAATTGTAAACATGTGGCCATGGATTTTGAAAATTCTAGAGAGAATTTTAAAAGCTTCAACAGAATTTCAACAATTTTGAGAGGGATTTGAAAAGTTTCAATGGGAATGGGAAGAATTGGGACAAAAATTGGAAATTTTTTAAGGGACTTTGAAAAAATTTCAACTGGAATTTTAGCCATTTTTTGACGTGAAATTGTAAACATGTGGCCATGGATTTTGAAAATTCTAGAGAGAATTTTAAAAGCTTTAACAGAATTTCTACAATTCTGAAAGGGATTTGAAAAGTTTCAATGGGAATGGGAAGAATTGGGACAAAAATTGGAAAATTTTTAAGGGACTTTGAAAAAATTTCAACTGGAATTTTAGCAATTTTTTGACGTGAAATTGTAAACATGTGGACATGGATTTTGAAAATTCTAGAGAGAATTTTAAAAGCTTCAACAGAATTTCAACAATTTTGAGAGGGATTTGAAAAGTTTCAATGGGAATGGGAAGAATTGGGACAAAAATTGGAAAATTTTTAAGGGACTTTGAAAAAATTTCAACTGGAATTTTAGCCATTTTTTGACGTGAAATTGTAAACATGTGGACATGGATTTTGAAAATTCTAGAGAGAATTTTAAAAGCTTCAACAGAATTTCAACAATTTTGAGAGGGATTTGAAAAGTTTCAATGGGAATGGGAAGAATTGGGACAAAAATTGGAAATTTTTAAGGGACTTTGAAAAAATTTCAACTGGAATTTTAGCAATTTTTTGACGTGAAATTGTAAACATGTGGCCATGGATTTTGAAAATTCTAGAGAGAATTTTAAAAGCTTCAACAGAATTTCAACAATTTTGAGAGGGATTTGAAAAGTTTCAATGGGAATGGGAAGAATTGGGACAAAAATTGGAAATTTTTTAAGGGACTTTGAAAAAATTTCAACTGGAATTTTAGCCATTTTTTGACGTGAAATTGTAAACATGTGGCCATGGATTTTGAAAATTCTAGAGAGAATTTTAAAAGCTTCAAGAGAATTTCAACAATTTTGAGAGGGATTTGAAAAGTTTCAATGGGAATGGGAAGAATTGGGACAAAAATTGGAAATTTTTTAAGGGACTTTGAAAAAATTTCAACTGGAATTTTAGCCATTTTTTGACGTGAAATTGTAAACATGTGGCCATGGATTTTGAAAATTCTAGAGAGAATTTTAAAAGCTTCAACAGAATTTCAACAATTTTGAGAGGGATTTGAAAAGTTTCAATGGGAATGGGAAGAATTGGGACAAAAATTGGAAAACTTTTAAGGGACTTTGAAAAAATTTCAACTGGAATTTTAGCAATTTTTTGACGTGAAATTGTAAACATGTGGCCATGGATTTTGAAAATTCTAGAGAGAATTTTAAAAGCTTCAACAGAATTTCAACAATTTGGAGAGGGATTTGAAAAGTTTCAATGGGAATGGGAAGAATTGGGACAAAAATTGGAAATTTTTAAGGGACTTTGAAAAAATTTCAACTGGAATTTTAGCAATTTTTTGACGTGAAATTGTAAACATGTGGCCATGGATTTTGAAAATTCTAGAGAGAATTTTAAAAGCTTCAACAGAATTTCAACAATTTTGAGAGGGATTTGAAAAGTTTCAATGGGAATGGGAAGAATTGGGACAAAAATTGGAAATTTTTTAAGGGACTTTGAAAAAATTTCAACTGGAATTTTAGCCATTTTTTGACGTGAAATTGTAAACATGTGGCCATGGATTTTGAAAATTCTAGAGAGAATTTTAAAAGCTTTAACAGAATTTCTACAATTCTGAAAGGGATTTGAAAAGTTTCAATGGGAATGGGAAGAATTGGGACAAAAATTGGAAAATTTTTAAGGGACTTTGAAAAAATTTCAACTGGAATTTTAGCAATTTTTTTACGTGAAATTGTAAACATGTGGACATGGATTTTGAAAATTCTAGAGAGAATTTTAAAAGCTTCAAGAGAATTTCAACAATTTTGAGAGGGATTTGAAAAGTTTCAATGGGAATGGGAAGAATTGGGACAAAAATTGGAAAACTTTTAAGGGACTTTGTAAAAATTTCAACTGGAATTTTAGCAATTTTTTAACGTGAAATTGTAAACATGTGGACATGGATTTTGAAAATTCTAGAGAGAATTTTAAAAGCTTCAAGAGAATTTCTACAATTTTGAGAGGGATTTGAAAAGTTTCAATGGGAATGGGAAGTATTGGGACAAAAATTGGAAAATTTTGAAGGGACTTGGAAAAAATTTCAACTGGAATTTTAGCAATTTTTTGACGTGAAATTGTAAACATGTGGACATGGATTTTGAAAATTCTAGGGAGAATTTTAAAAGCTTCAAGAGAATTTCAACAATTTTGAGAGGGATTTGAAAAGTTTCAATGGGAATGGGAAGAATTGGGACAAAAATTGGAAAATTTTTAAGGGACTTTGAAAAAATTTCAACTGGAATTTTAGCCATTTTTTGACGTGAAATTGTAAACATGTGGACATGGATTTTGAAAATTCTAGAGAGAATTTTAAAAGCTTCAAGAGAATTTCAACAATTTTGAGAGGGATTTGAAAAGTTTCAATGGGAATGGGAAGAATTGGGACAAAAATTGGAAAATTTTTAAGGGACTTTGAAAAAATTTCAACTGGAATTTTAGCCATTTTTTGACGTGAAATTGTAAACATGTGGACATGGATTTTGAAAATTCTAGAGAGAATTTTAAAAGCTTCAAGAGAATTTCAACAATTTTGAGAGGGATTTGAAAAATTTCAGTGGGAATGGGAAGAATTGGGACAAAAATTGGAAAATTTTTAAGGGACTTTGAAAAAATTTCAACTGGAAGTTTAGCTATTTTTTTTACGTGAAATTGTAAACATGTGGCCATGGATTTTGAAAATTCTAGAGAGAATTTTAAAAGCTTCAAGAGAATTTCAACAATTTTGAGAGGGATTTGAAAAGTTTCAATGGGAATGGGAAGAATTGGGACAAAAATTGGAAAATTTTTAAGGGACTTTGAAAAAATTTCAACTGGAATTTTAGCAATTTTTTGACGTGAAATTGTAAACATGTGGACATGGATTTTGAAAATTCTAGAGAGAATTTTAAAAGCTTCAAGAGAATTTCAACAATTTGGAGAGGGATTTGAAAAGTTTCAATGGGAATGGGAAGAATTGGGACAAAAATTGGAAAATTTTTAAGGGACTTTGAAAAAATTTCAACTGGAATTTTAGCAATTTTTTGACGTGAAATTGTAAACATGTGGACATGGATTTTGAAAATTCTAGAGAGAATTTTAAAAGGTTCAAGAGAATTTCAACAATTTGGAGAGGGATTTGAAAAGTTTCAATGGGAATGGGAAGAATTGGGACAAAAATTGGAAAATTTTTAAGGGACTTTGAAAAAATTTCAACTGGAATTTTAGCAATTTTTTGACGTGAAATTGTAAACATGTGGACATGGATTTTGAAAATTCTAGAGAGAATTTTAAAAGGTTCAAGAGAATTTCAACAATTTGGAGAGGGATTTGAAAAGTTTCAATGGGAATGGGAAGAATTGGGACAAAAATTGGAAAATTTTTAAGGGACTTTGAAAAAATTTCAACTGGAATTTTAGCAATTTTTTTATGTGAAATTGTAAACATGTGGACATGGATTTTGAAAATTCTAGAGAGAATTTTAAAAGCTTCAAGAGAATTTCAACAATTTTGAGAGGAATTTGAAAAGTTTCAATGGGAATGGGAAGAATTGGGACAAAAATTGGAAATTTTTAAGGGACTTTGAAAAAATTTCAACTGGAATTTTAGCAATTTTTTGACGTGAAATTGTAAACATGTGGACATGGATTTTGAAAATTCTAGAGAGAATTTTAAAAGCTTCAAGAGAATTTCAACAATTTTGAGAGGGATTTGAAAAGTTTCAATGGGAATGGGAAGAATTGGGACAAAAATTGGAAAATTTTTAAGGGACTTGGAAAAAATTTCAACTGGAATTTTAGCAATTTTTTTATGTGAAATTGTAAACATGTGGCCATGGATTTTGAAAATTCTAGAGAGAATTTTAAAAGCTTCAACAGAATTTCAACAATTTTGAGAGGGATTTGAAAAGTTTCAATGGGAATGGGAAGAATTGGGACAAAAATTGGAAAATTTTTAAGGGACTTTGAAAAATTTCAACTGGAATTTTAGCCATTTTTTGACGTGAAATTGTAAACATGTGGACATGGATTTTGAAAATTCTAGAGAGAATTTTAAAAGCTTCAACAGAATTTCAACAATTTTGAGAGGGATTTGAAAAGTTTCAATGGGAATGGGAAGGATTGGGACAAAAGTTGGAAAATTTTTAAGGGACTTTGAAAAAATTTCAACTGGAATTTTAGCAATTTTTTGACGTGAAATTGTAAACATGTGGACATGGATTTTGAAAATTCTAGAGAGAATTTTAAAAGCTTCAAGAGAATTTCAACAATTTTGAGAGGGATTTGAAAAGTTTCAATGGGAATGGGAAGAATTGGGACAAAAATTGGAAAATTTTTAAGGGACTTGGAAAAAATTTCAACTGGAATTTTAGCAATTTTTTATGTGAAATTGTAAACATGTGGACATGGATTTTGAAAATTCTAGAGAGAATTTTAAAAGCTTCAAGAGAATTTCAACAATTTTGAGAGGGATTTGAAAAGTTTCAATGGGAATGGGAGGAATTGGAACAAAAATTGGAAAATTTTTAAGGGACTTTGAAAAAATTTCAACTGGAATTTTAGCCATTTTTTGACGTGAAATTGTAAACATGTGGACATGGATTTTGAAAATTCTAGAGAGAATTTAAAGCTTCAAGAGAATTTCAACAATTTTGAGAGGGATTTGAAAAGTTTCAATGGGAATGGGAAGAATTGGGACAAAAATTGGAAATTCTTTAAGAGACTTTGAAAAAATTTCAACTGGAATTTTAGCAATTTTTTGACATGAAATTGTAAACATGTGGACATGGATTTTGAAAATTCTAGAGAGAATTTTAAAAGCTTCAAGAGAATTTCAACAATTTTGAGAGGGATTTGAAAAGTTTCCATGGGAATGGGAAGAATTGGGACAAAAATTGGAAAATTTTTAAGGGACTTTGAAAAAATTTCAACTGGAATTTTAGCAATTTTTTGACGTGAAATTGTAAACATGTGGACATGGATTTTGAAAATTCTAGAGAGAATTTTAAAAGCTTCAAGAGAATTTCAACAATGTTGAGAGGGATTTGAAAAGTTTCAATGGGAATGGGAAGAATTGGGACAAAAATTGGAAAATTTTTAAGGGACTTTGAAAAAATTTCAACTGGAATTTTAGCCATTTTTTGACGTGAAATTGTAAACATGTGGACATGGATTTTGAAAATTCTAGAGAGAATTTTAAAAGCTTCAACAGAATTTCAACAATTTGGAGAGGGATTTGAAAAGTTTCAATGGGAATGGGAAGGATTGGGACAAAAATTGGAAAATTTTTAAGGGACTTGGAAAAAATTTCAACTGGAATTTTAGCAATTTTTTGACGTGAAATTGTAAACATGTGGACATGGATTTTGAAAATTCTAGAGAGAATTTTAAAAGCTTCAACAGAATTTCAACAATTTTGAGAGGGATTTGAAAAGTTTCAATGGGAATGGGAAGAAGTGGGACAAAAATTGGAAAATTTTTAAGGGACTTGGAAAAAATTTCAACTGGAATTTTAGCAATTTTTTGACGTGAAATTGTAAACATGTGGCCATGGATTTTGAAAATTCTAGAGAGAATTTTAAAAGCTTCAAGAGAATTTCAACAATTTTGAGAGGGATTTGAAAAGTTTCAATTGGAATGGGAGGAATTGGAACAAAAATTGGAAAATTTTTAAGGGACTTTGAAAAAATTTCAACTGGAATTTTAGCCATTTTTTGACGTGAAATTGTAAACATGTGGACATGGATTTTGAAAATTCTAGAGAGAATTTTAAAAGCTTCAAGAGAATTTCAACAATTTTGAGAGGGATTTGAAAGTTTCAATGGGAATGGGAAGAATTGGGACAAAAATTGGAAATTCTTTAAGGGACTTTGAAAAATTTCAACTGGAATTTTAGCCATTTTTTACGTGAAATTGTAAACATGTGGCCATGGATTTTGAAAATTCTAGAGAGAATTTTAAAAGCTTTAACAGAATTTCTACAATTTTGAGAGGGATTTGAAAAGTTTCAATGGGAATGGGAAGAATTGGGACAAAAATTGGAAAATTTTTAAGGGACTTTGAAAAATTTCAACTGGAATTTTAGCAATTTTTTGACGTGAAATTGTAAACATGTGGACATGGATTTTGAAAATTCTAGAGAGAATTTTAAAAGGTTCAAGAGAATTTCAACAATTTGGAGAGGGATTTGAAAAGTTTCAATGGGAATGGGAAGAATTGGGACAAAAATTGGAAAATTTTTAAGGGACTTTGAAAAAATTTCAACTGGAATTTTAGCAATTTTTTGACGTGAAATTGTAAACATGTGGACATGGATTTTGAAAATTCTAGAGAGAATTTTAAAAGGTTCAAGAGAATTTCAACAATTTGGAGAGGGATTTGAAAAGTTTCAATGGGAATGGGAAGAATTGGGACAAAAATTGGAAAATTTTTAAGGGACTTTGAAAAAATTTCAACTGGAATTTTAGCAATTTTTTTATGTGAAATTGTAAACATGTGGACATGGATTTTGAAAATTCTAGAGAGAATTTTAAAAGCTTCAAGAGAATTTCAACAATTTTGAGAGGAATTTGAAAAGTTTCAATGGGAATGGGAAGAATTGGGACAAAAATTGGAAAATTTTTAAGGGACTTTGAAAAAATTTCAACTGGAATTTTAGCAATTTTTTGACGTGAAATTGTAAACATGTGGACATGGATTTTGAAAATTCTAGAGAGAATTTTAAAAGCTTCAAGAGAATTTCAACAATTTTGAGAGGGATTTGAAAAGTTTCAATGGGAATGGGAAGAATTGGGACAAAAATTGGAAAATTTTTAAGGGACTTGGAAAAAATTTCAACTGGAATTTTAGCAATTTTTTTATGTGAAATTGTAAACATGTGGCCATGGATTTTGAAAATTCTAGAGAGAATTTTAAAAGCTTCAACAGAATTTCAACAATTTTGAGAGGGATTTGAAAAGTTTCAATGGGAATGGGAAGAATTGGGACAAAAATTGAAAATTTTTAAGGGACTTTGAAAAAATTTCAACTGGAATTTTAGCATTTTTGACGTGAAATTGTAAACATGTGGACATGGATTTTGAAAATTCTAGAGAGAATTTTAAAAGCTTCAACAGAATTTCAAACAATTTTGAGAGGGATTTGAAAAGTTTCAATGGGAATGGGAAGGATTGGGACAAAAGTTGGAAAATTTTTAAGGGACTTTGAAAAAATTTCAACTGGAATTTTAGCAATTTTTTGACGTGAAATTGTAAACATGTGGACATGGATTTAAAATTCTAGAGAGAATTTTAAAAGCTTCAAGAGAATTTCAACAATTTTGAGAGGGATTTGAAAAGTTTCAATGGGAATGGGAAGAATTGGGACAAAAATTGGAAAATTTTTAAGGGACTTGGAAAAAATTTCAACTGGAATTTTAGCAATTTTTTTATGTGAAATTGTAAACATGTGGACATGGATTTTGAAAATTCTAGAGAGAATTTTAAAAGCTTCAAGAGAATTTCAACAATTTTGAGAGGGATTTGAAAAGTTTCAATGGGAATGGGAGGAATTGGAACAAAAATTGGAAAATTTTTAAGGGACTTTGAAAAAATTTCAACTGGAATTTTAGCCATTTTTTGACGTGAAATTGTAAACATGTGGACATGGATTTTGAAAATTCTAGAGAGAATTTTAAAAGCTTCAAGAGAATTTCAACAATTTTGAGAGGGATTTGAAAAGTTTCAATGGGAATGGGAAGAATTGGGACAAAAATTGGAAATTCTTTAAGAGACTTTGAAAAAATTTCAACTGGAATTTTAGCAATTTTTTGACGTGAAATTGTAAACATGTGGACATGGATTTTGAAAATTCTAGAGAGAATTTTAAAAGCTTCAAGAGAATTTCAACAATTTTGAGAGGGATTTGAAAAGTTTCCATGGGAATGGGAAGAATTGGGACAAAAATTGGAAAATTTTTAAGGGACTTTGAAAAAATTTCAACTGGAATTTTAGCAATTTTTTGACGTGAAATTGTAAACATGTGGACATGGATTTTGAAAATTCTAGAGAGAATTTTAAAAGCTTCAAGAGAATTTCAACAATGTTGAGAGGGATTTGAAAAGTTTCAATGGGAATGGGAAGAATTGGGACAAAAATTGGAAAATTATTAAGGGACTTTGAAAAAATTTCAACTGGAATTTTAGCCATTTTTTGACGTGAAATTGTAAACATGTGGACATGGATTTTGAAAATTCTAGAGAGAATTTTAAAAGCTTCAACAGAATTTCAACAATTTTGAGAGGGATTTGAAAAGTTTCAATGGGAATGGGAAGGATTGGGACAAAAATTGGAAAATTTTTAAGGGACTTGGAAAAAATTTCAACTGGAATTTTAGCAATTTTTTGACGTGAAATTGTAAACATGTGGACATGGATTTTGAAAATTCTAGAGAGAATTTTAAAAGCTTCAACAGAATTTCAACAATTTTGAGAGGGATTTGAAAAGTTTCAATGGGAATGGGAAGAAGTGGGACAAAAATTGGAAAATTTTTAAGGGACTTGGAAAAAATTTCAACTGGAATTTTAGCAATTTTTTGACGTGAAATTGTAAACATGTGGCCATGGATTTTGAAAATTCTAGAGAGAATTTTAAAAGCTTCAAGAGAATTTCAACAATTTTGAGAGGGATTTGAAAAGTTTCAATTGGAATGGGAGGAATTGGAACAAAAATTGGAAAATTTTTAAGGGACTTTGAAAAAATTTCAACTGGAATTTTAGCCATTTTTTGACGTGAAATTGTAAACATGTGGACATGGATTTTGAAAATTCTAGAGAGAATTTTAAAAGCTTCAAGAGAATTTCAACAATTTTGAGAGGGATTTGAAAAGTTTCAATGGGAATGGGAAGAATTGGGACAAAAATTGGAAATTCTTTAAGGGACTTTGAAAAAATTTCAACTGGAATTTTAGCCATTTTTTTACGTGAAATTGTAAACATGTGGCCATGGATTTTGAAAATTCTAGAGAGAATTTTAAAAGCTTTAACAGAATTTCTACAATTTTGAGAGGGATTTGAAAAGTTTCAATGGGAATGGGAAGAATTGGGACAAAAATTGGAAAATTTTTAAGGGACTTTGAAAAAATTTCAACTGGAATTTTAGCAATTTTTTGACGTGAAATTGTAAACATGTGGACATGGATTTTGAAAATTCTAGAGAGAATTTTAAAAGCTTCAAGAGAATTTCAACTATTTTGAGAGGGATTTGAAAAGTTTCAATGGGAATGGGAAGAATTGGGACAAAAATTGGAAAATTTTTAAGGGACTTTGAAAAAATTTCAACTGGAATTTTAGCAATTTTTTGACGTGAAATTGTAAACATGTGGACATGGATTTTGAAAATTCTAGAGAGAATTTTAAAAGCTTCAAGAGAATTTCAACAATTTTGAGAGGGATTTGAAAAGTTTCAATGGGAATGGGAAGAATTGGGACAAAAATTGGAAAATTTTTAAGGGACTTTGAAAAAATTTCAACTGGAATTTTAGCAATTTTTTTATGTGAAATTGTAAACATGTGGACATGGATTTTGAAAATTCTAGAGAGAATTTTAAAAGCTTCAAGAGAATTTCAACAATTTTGAGAGGGATTTGAAAAGTTTCAATGGGAATGGGAAGAATTGGAACAAAAATTGGAAAATTTTTAAGGGACTTTGAAAAAATTTCAACTGGAATTTTAACAATTTTTTTATGTGAAATTGTAAACATGTGGCCATGGATTTTGAAAATTCTAGAGAGAATTTTAAAAGCTTCAACAGAATTTCAACAATTTTGAGAGGGATTTGAAAAGTTTCAATGGGAATGGGAAGAATTGGGACAAAAATTGGAAATTTTTTAAGGGACTTTGAAAAAATTTCAACTGGAATTTTAGCCATTTTTTTACGTGAAATTGTAAACATGTGGACATGGATTTTGAAAATTCTAGAGAGAATTTTAAAAGCTTTAACAGAATTTCTACAATTCTGAAAGGGATTTGAAAAGTTTCAATGGGAATGGGAAGAATTGGGACAAAAATTGGAAAATTTTTAAGGGACTTTGAAAAAATTTCAACTGGAATTTTAGCAATTTTTTGACGTGAAATTGTAAACATGTGGCCATGGATTTTGAAAATTCTAGAGAGAATTTTAAAAGCTTCAAGAGAATTTCAACAATTTTGAGAGGGATTTGAAAAGTTTCAATGGGAATGGGAAGAATTGGGACAAAAATTGGAAATTTTTTAAGGGACTTTGAAAAAATTTCAACTGGAATTTTAGCCATTTTTTGACGTGAAATTGTAAACATGTGGACATGGATTTTTAAAATTCTAGAGAGAATTTTAAAAGCTTCAACAGAATTTCAACAATTTTGAGAGGGATTTGAAAAGTTTCAATGGGAATGGGAAGAATTGGGACAAAAATTGGAAAACTTTTAAGGGACTTCGAAAAAATTTCAACTGGAATTTTAGCAATTTTTTTATGTGAAATTGTAAACATGTGGACATGGATTTTGAAAATTCTAGAGAGAATTTTAAAAGCTTCAAGAGAATTTCAACAATTTTGAGAGGGATTTGAAAAGTTTCAATGGGAATGGGAAGAATTGGGACAAAAATTGGAAAATTTTTAAGGGACTTTGAAAAAATTTCAACTGGAATTTTAACAATTTTTTTATGTGAAATTGTAAACATGTGGCCATGGATTTTGAAAATTCTAGAGAGAATTTTAAAAGCTTCAACAGAATTTCAACAATTTTGAGAGGGATTTGAAAAGTTTCAATGGGAATGGGAAGAATTGGGACAAAAATTGGAAATTTTTTAAGGGACTTTGAAAAAATTTCAACTGGAATTTTAGCCATTTTTTGACGTGAAATTGTAAACATGTGGCCATGGATTTTGAAAATTCTAGAGAGAATTTTAAAAGCTTTAACAGAATTTCTACAATTCTGAAAGGGATTTGAAAAGTTTCAATGGGAATGGGAAGAATTGGGACAAAAATTGGAAAATTTTTAAGGGACTTTGAAAAAATTTCAACTGGAATTTTAGCCATTTTTTGACGTGAAATTGTAAACATGTGGACATGGATTTTGAAAATTCTAGAGAGAATTTTAAAAGCTTCAACAGAATTTCAACAATTTTGAGAGGGATTTGAAAAGTTTCAATGGGAATGGGAAGAATTGGGACAAAAATTGGAAAATTTTTAAGGGACTTGGAAAAAATTTCAACTGGAATTTTAGCAATTTTTTTATGTGAAATTGTAAACATGTGGACATGGATTTTGAAAATTCTAGAGAGAATTTTAAAAGCTTCAACAGAATTTCAACAATTTTGAGAGGGATTTGAAAAGTTTCCATGGGAATGGGAAGAATTGGGACAAAAATTGGAAAATTTTTAAGGGACTTGGAAAAAATTTCAACTGGAATTTTAGCAATTTTTTTATGTGAAATTGTAAACATGTGGACATGGATTTTGAAAATTCTAGAGAGAATTTTAAAAGCTTCAACAGAATTTCAACAATTTTGAGAGGGATTTGAAAAGTTTCAATGGGAATGGGAAGAATTGGAACAAAAATTGGAAAATTTTTAAGGGACTTTGAAAAAATTTCAACTGGAATTTTAACAATTTTTTTATGTGAAATTGTAAACATGTGGCCATGGATTTTGAAAATTCTAGAGAGAATTTTAAAAGCTTCAACAGAATTTCAACAATTTTGAGAGGGATTTGAAAAGTTTCAATGGGAATGGGAAGAATTGGGACAAAAATTGGAAATTTTTTAAGGGACTTTGAAAAAATTTCAACTGGAATTTTAGCCATTTTTTGACGTGAAATTGTAAACATGTGGACATGGATTTTGAAAATTCTAGAGAGAATTTTAAAAGCTTCAAGAGAATTTCAACTATTTTGAGAGGGATTTGAAAAGTTTCAATGGGAATGGGAAGAATTGGGACAAAAATTGGAAATTTTTTAAGGGACTTTGAAAAAATTTCAACTGGAATTTTAGCCATTTTTTGACGTGAAATTGTAAACATGTGGCCATGGATTTTGAAAATTCTAGAGAGAATTTTAAAAGCTTCAACAGAATTTCAACAATTTTGAGAGGGATTTGAAAAGTTTCAATGGGAATGGGAAGAATTGGGACAAAAATTGGAAAACTTTTAAGGGACTTTGAAAAAATTTCAACTGGAATTTTAACAATTTTTTGACGTGAAATTGTAAACATGTGGCCATGGATTTTGAAAATTCTAGAGAGAATTTTAAAAGCTTCAACAGAATTTCTACAATTCTGAAAGGGATTTGAAAAGTTTCAATGGGAATGGGAAGAATTGGGACAAAAATTGGAAAATTTTTAAGGGACTTTGAAAAAATTTCAACTGGAATTTTAGCCATTTTTTGACGTGAAATTGTAAACATGTGGACATGGATTTTGAAAATTCTAGAGAGAATTTTAAAAGCTTCAACAGAATTTCAACAATTTTGAGAGGGATTTGAAAAGTTTCAATGGGAATGGGAAGAATTGGGA
Organism: Streptopelia decaocto; assembly: GCF_964273445.1. NCBI lineage: Eukaryota > Metazoa > Chordata > Aves > Columbiformes > Columbidae > Streptopelia > Streptopelia decaocto. The sequence goes on along the minus strand of NW_028116592.1, from coordinate 11,480 downwards.
CAAAAATTGGAAAATTTTTAAGGGACTTGGAAAAAATTTCAACTGGAATTTTAGCCATTTTTTGACGTGAAATTGTAAACATGTGGCCATGGATTTTGAAAATTCTAGAGAGAATTTTAAAAGCTTTAACAGAATTTCTACAATTCTGAAAGGGATTTGAAAAGTTTCAATGGGAATGGGAAGAATTGGGAAAAAAATTGGAAAATTTTTAAGGGACTTTGATAAAATTTCAACTGGAATTTTAACAATTTTTTTATGTGAAATTGTAAACATGTGGCCATGGATTTTGAAAATTCTAGAGAGAATTTTAAAAGCTTCAAGAGAATTTCAACAATTTTGAGAGGGATTTGAAAAGTTTCAATGGGAATGGGAAGAATTGGGACAAAAATTGGAAATTTTTTAAGGGACTTTGAAAAAATTTCAACTGGAATTTTAGCCATTTTTTTACGTGAAATTGTAAACATGTGGACATGGATTTTGAAAATTCTAGAGAGAATTTTAAAAGCTTTAACAGAATTTCAACAATTTTGAGAGGGATTTGAAAAGTTTCCATGGGAATGGGAAGAATTGGGACAAAAATTGGAAAATTTTTAAGGGACTTGGAAAAAATTTCAACTGGAATTTTAGCCATTTTTTGACGTGAAATTGTAAACATGTGGCCATGGATTTTGAAAATTCTAGAGAGAATTTTAAAAGCTTCAACAGAATTTCAACAATTTTGAGAGGGATTTGAAAAGTTTCAATGGGAATGGGAAGAATTGGGACAAAAATTGGAAAATTTTTAAGGGACTTGGAAAAAATTTCAACTGGAATTTTAGCAATTTTTTTATGTGAAATTGTAAACATGTGGACATGGATTTTGAAAATTCTAGAGAGAATTTTAAAAGCTTCAACAGAATTTCAACAATTTTGAGAGGGATTTGAAAAGTTTCAATGGGAATGGGAAGAATTGGAACAAAAATTGGAAAATTTTTAAGGGACTTTGAAAAAATTTCAACTGGAATTTTAACAATTTTTTTATGTGAAATTGTAAACATGTGGCCATGGATTTTGAAAATTCTAGAGAGAATTTTAAAAGCTTCAACAGAATTTCAACAATTTTGAGAGGGATTTGAAAAGTTTCAATGGGAATGGGAAGAATTGGGACAAAAATTGGAAATTTTTTAAGGGACTTTGAAAAAATTTCAACTGGAATTTTAGCCATTTTTTGACGTGAAATTGTAAACATGTGGCCATGGATTTTGAAAATTCTAGAGAGAATTTTAAAAGCTTTAACAGAATTTCTACAATTCTGAAAGGGATTTGAAAAGTTTCAATGGGAATGGGAAGAATTGGGACAAAAATTGGAAAATTTTTAAGGGACTTTGAAAAAATTTCAACTGGAATTTTAGCAATTTTTTGACGTGAAATTGTAAACATGTGGCCATGGATTTTGAAAATTCTAGAGAGAATTTTAAAAGCTTCAACAGAATTTCAACAATTTTGAGAGGGATTTGAAAAGTTTCAATGGGAATGGGAAGAATTGGGACAAAAATTGGAAAATTTTTAAGGGACTTTGAAAAAATTTCAACTGGAATTTTAGCCATTTTTTGACGTGAAATTGTAAACATGTGGACATGGATTTTGAAAATTCTAGAGAGAATTTTAAAAGCTTCAAGAGAATTTCAACTATTTTGAGAGGGATTTGAAAAGTTTCAATGGGAATGGGAAGAATTGGGACAAAAATTGGAAATTTTTTAAGGGACTTTGAAAAAATTTCAACTGGAATTTTAGCCATTTTTTGACGTGAAATTGTAAACATGTGGACATGGATTTTGAAAATTCTAGAGAGAATTTTAAAAGCTTCAACAGAATTTCAACAATTTTGAGAGGGATTTGAAAAGTTTCAATGGGAATGGGAAGAATTGGGACAAAAATTGGAAAACTTTTAAGGGACTTTGAAAAAATTTCAACTGGAATTTTAACAATTTTTTGACGTGAAATTGTAAACATGTGGCCATGGATTTTGAAAATTCTAGAGAGAATTTTAAAAGCTTCAACAGAATTTCAACAATTTTGAGAGGGATTTGAAAAGTTTCAATGGGAATGGGAAGAATTGGGACAAAAATTGGAAATTTTTAAGGGACTTTGAAAAAATTTCAACTGGAATTTTAGCAATTTTTTGACGTGAAATTGTAAACATGTGGCCATGGATTTTGAAAATTCTAGAGAGAATTTTAAAAGCTTCAAGAGAATTTCAACAATTTTGAGAGGGATTTGAAAAGTTTCAATGGGAATGGGAAGAATTGGGACAAAAATTGGAAATTTTTTAAGGGACTTTGAAAAAATTTCAACTGGAATTTTAGCCATTTTTTGACGTGAAATTGTAAACATGTGGCCATGGATTTTGAAAATTCTAGAGAGAATTTTAAAAGCTTTAACAGAATTTCTACAATTCTGAAAGGGATTTGAAAAGTTTCAATGGGAATGGGAAGAATTGGGAAAAAAATTGGAAAATTTTTAAGGGACTTTGAAAAAATTTCAACTGGAATTTTAACAATTTTTTTATGTGAAATTGTAAACATGTGGCCATGGATTTTGAAAATTCTAGAGAGAATTTTAAAAGCTTCAACAGAATTTCAACAATTTTGAGAGGGATTTGAAAAGTTTCAATGGGAATGGGAAGAATTGGGACAAAAATTGGAAATTTTTTAAGGGACTTTGAAAAAATTTCAACTGGAATTTTAGCCATTTTTTGACGTGAAATTGTAAACATGTGGACATGGATTTTGAAAATTCTAGAGAGAATTTTAAAAGCTTTAACAGAATTTCTACTATTTTGAGAGGGATTTGAAAAGTTTCAATGGGAATGGGAAGAATTGGGACAAAAATTGGAAATTTTTTAAGGGACTTTGAAAAAATTTCAACTGGAATTTTAGCCATTTTTTGACGTGAAATTGTAAACATGTGGCCATGGATTTTGAAAATTCTAGAGAGAATTTTAAAAGCTTCAACAGAATTTCAACAATTTTGAGAGGGATTTGAAAAGTTTCAATGGGAATGGGAAGAATTGGGACAAAAATTGGAAAACTTTTAAGGGACTTTGAAAAAATTTCAACTGGAATTTTAACAATTTTTTGACGTGAAATTGTAAACATGTGGCCATGGATTTTGAAAATTCTAGAGAGAATTTTAAAAGCTTCAACAGAATTTCAACAATTTTGAGAGGGATTTGAAAAGTTTCAATGGGAATGGGAAGAATTGGGACAAAAATTGGAAAATTTTAAGGGACTTTGAAAAAATTTCAACTGGAATTTTAGCAATTTTTTGACGTGAAATTGTAAACATGTGGCCATGGATTTTGAAAATTCTAGAGAGAATTTTAAAAGCTTCAACAGAATTTCAACAATTTTGAGAGGGATTTGAAAAGTTTCAATGGGAATGGGAAGAATTGGGACAAAAATTGGAAATTTTTTAAGGGACTTTGAAAAAATTTCAACTGGAATTTTAGCCATTTTTTGACGTGAAATTGTAAACATGTGGCCATGGATTTTGAAAATTCTAGAGAGAATTTTAAAAGCTTTAACAGAATTTCTACAATTCTGAAAGGGATTTGAAAAGTTTCAATGGGAATGGGAAGAATTGGGAAAAAAATTGGAAAATTTTTAAGGGACTTTGATAAAATTTCAACTGGAATTTTAACAATTTTTTTATGTGAAATTGTAAACATGTGGCCATGGATTTTGAAAATTCTAGAGAGAATTTTAAAAGCTTCAAGAGAATTTCAACAATTTTGAGAGGGATTTGAAAAGTTTCCATGGGAATGGGAAGAATTGGGACAAAAATTGGAAAATTTTTAAGGGACTTTGAAAAAATTTCAACTGGAATTTTAACAATTTTTTTATGTGAAATTGTAAACATGTGGCCATGGATTTTGAAAATTCTAGAGAGAATTTTAAAAGCTTCAACAGAATTTCAACAATTTTGAGAGGGATTTGAAAAGTTTCAATGGGAATGGGAAGAATTGGGACAAAAATTGGAAATTTTTTAAGGGACTTTGAAAAAATTTCAACTGGAATTTTAGCCATTTTTTGACGTGAAATTGTAAACATGTGGCCATGGATTTTGAAAATTCTAGAGAGAATTTTAAAAGCTTTAACAGAATTTCTACAATTCTGAAAGGGATTTGAAAAGTTTCAATGGGAATGGGAAGAATTGGGACAAAAATTGGAAAATTTTTAAGGGACTTGGAAAAAATTTCAACTGGAATTTTAGCAATTTTTTGACGTGAAATTGTAAACATGTGGCCATGGATTTTGAAAATTCTAGAGAGAATTTTAAAAGCTTCAACAGAATTTCAACAATTTTGAGAGGGATTTGAAAAGTTTCAATGGGAATGGGAAGAATTGGGACAAAAATTGGAAAATTTTTAAGGGACTTTGAAAAAATTTCAACTGGAATTTTAGCCATTTTTTGACGTGAAATTGTAAACATGTGGACATGGATTTTGAAAATTCTAGAGAGAATTTTAAAAGCTTCAAGAGAATTTCAACTATTTTGAGAGGGATTTGAAAAGTTTCAATGGGAATGGGAAGAATTGGGACAAAAATTGGAAATTTTTTAAGGGACTTTGAAAAAATTTCAACTGGAATTTTAGCCATTTTTTGACGTGAAATTGTAAACATGTGGCCATGGATTTTGAAAATTCTAGAGAGAATTTTAAAAGCTTCAACAGAATTTCAACAATTTTGAGAGGGATTTGAAAAGTTTCAATGGGAATGGGAAGAATTGGGACAAAAATTGGAAAATTTTTAAGGGACTTTGAAAAAATTTCAACTGGAATTTTAGCCATTTTTTGACGTGAAATTGTAAACATGTGGCCATGGATTTTGAAAATTCTAGAGAGAATTTTAAAAGCTTCAACAGAATTTCAACAATTTTGAGAGGGATTTGAAAAGTTTCAATGGGAATGGGAAGAATTGGAACAAAAATTGGAAAATTTTTAAGGGACTTTGAAAAAATTTCAACTGGAATTTTAGCAATTTTTTGACGTGAAATTGTAAACATGTGGACATGGATTTTGAAAATTCTAGAGAGAATTTTAAAAGCTTCAAGAGAATTTCAACAATTTTGAGAGGGATTTGAAAAGTTTCCATGGGAATGGGAAGAATTGGGACAAAAATTGGAAAATTTTTAAGGGACTTTGAAAAAATTTCAACTGGAATTTTAGCCATTTTTTGACGTGAAATTGTAAACATGTGGCCATGGATTTTGAAAATTCTAGAGAGAATTTTAAAAGCTTCAACAGAATTTCAACAATTTTGAGAGGGATTTGAAAAGTTTCAATGGGAATGGGAAGAATTGGGACAAAAATTGGAAAATTTTTAAGGGACTTTGAAAAAATTTCAACTGGAATTTTAGCAATTTTTTTATGTGAAATTGTAAACATGTGGACATGGATTTTGAAAATTCTAGAGAGAATTTTAAAAGCTTCAACAGAATTTCAACAATTTTGAGAGGGATTTGAAAAGTTTCAATGGGAATGGGAAGAATTGGAACAAAAATTGGAAAATTTTTAAGGGACTTTGAAAAAATTTCAACTGGAATTTTAACAATTTTTTTATGTGAAATTGTAAACATGTGGCCATGGATTTTGAAAATTCTAGAGAGAATTTTAAAAGCTTCAACAGAATTTCAACAATTTTGAGAGGGATTTGAAAAGTTTCAATGGGAATGGGAAGAATTGGGACAAAAACTGGAAATTTTTTAAGGGACTTTGAAAAAATTTCAACTGGAATTTTAGCCATTTTTTGACGTGAAATTGTAAACATGTGGCCATGGATTTTGAAAATTCTAGAGAGAATTTTAAAAGCTTTAACAGAATTTCTACAATTCTGAAAGGGATTTGAAAAGTTTCAATGGGAATGGGAAGAATTGGGACAAAAATTGGAAAATTTTTAAGGGACTTTGAAAAAATTTCAACTGGAATTTTAGCAATTTTTTGACGTGAAATTGTAAACATGTGGCCATGGATTTTGAAAATTCTAGAGAGAATTTTAAAAGCTTCAACAGAATTTCAACAATTTTGAGAGGGATTTGAAAAGTTTCAATGGGAATGGGAAGAATTGGGACAAAAATTGGAAAACTTTTAAGGGACTTTGAAAAAATTTCAACTGGAATTTTAGCCATTTTTTGACGTGAAATTGTAAACATGTGGACATGGATTTTGAAAATTCTAGAGAGAATTTTAAAAGCTTCAACAGAATTTCAACAATTTTGAGAGGGATTTGAATAGTTTCAATGGGAATGGGAAGAATTGGGACAAAAATTGGAAATTTTTAAGGGACTTTGAAAAAATTTCAACTGGAATTTTAGCAATTTTTTGACGTGAAATTGTAAACATGTGGCCATGGATTTTGAAAATTCTAGAGAGAATTTTAAAAGCTTCAAGAGAATTTCAACAATTTTGAGAGGGATTTGAAAAGTTTCAATGGGAATGGGAAGAATTGGGACAAAAATTGGAAATTTTTTAAGGGACTTTGAAAAAATTTCAACTGGAATTTTAGCCATTTTTTGACGTGAAATTGTAAACATGTGGCCATGGATTTTGAAAATTCTAGAGAGAATTTTAAAAGCTTTAACAGAATTTCTACAATTCTGAAAGGGATTTGAAAAGTTTCAATGGGAATGGGAAGAATTGGGAAAAAAATTGGAAAATTTTTAAGGGACTTTGATAAAATTTCAACTGGAATTTTAACAATTTTTTTATGTGAAATTGTAAACATGTGGCCATGGATTTTGAAAATTCTAGAGAGAATTTTAAAAGCTTCAACAGAATTTCAACAATTTTGAGAGGGATTTGAAAAGTTTCAATGGGAATGGGAAGAATTGGGACAAAAATTGGAAATATTTTAAGGGACTTTGAAAAAATTTCAACTGGAATTTTAGCCATTTTTTGACGTGAAATTGTAAACATGTGGACATGGATTTTGAAAATTCTAGAGAGAATTTTAAAAGCTTTAACAGAATTTCTACAATTCTGAAAGGGATTTGAAAAGTTTCAATGGGAATGGGAAGAATTGGGACAAAAATTGGAAATTTTTTAAGGGACTTTGAAAAAATTTCAACTGGAATTTTAGCCATTTTTTGACGTGAAATTGTAAACATGTGGACATGGATTTTGAAAATTCTAGAGAGAATTTTAAAAGCTTCAACAGAATTTCAACAATTTTGAGAGGGATTTGAAAAGTTTCAATGGGAATGGGAAGAATTGGGACAAAAATTGGAAAATTTTTAAGGGACTTTGAAAAAATTTCAACTGGAATTTTAGCCATTTTTTGACGTGAAATTGTAAACATGTGGCCATGGATTTTGAAAATTCTAGAGAGAATTTTAAAAGCTTCAACAGAATTTCAACAATTTTGAGAGGGATTTGAAAAGTTTCAATGGGAATGGGAAGAATTGGGACAAAAATTGGAAATTTTTAAGGGACTTTGAAAAAATTTCAACTGGAATTTTAGCAATTTTTTGACGTGAAATTGTAAACATGTGGCCATGGATTTTGAAAATTCTAGAGAGAATTTTAAAAGCTTCAAGAGAATTTCAACAATTTTGAGAGGGATTTGAAAAGTTTCAATGGGAATGGGAAGAATTGGGACAAAAATTGGAAATTTTTTAAGGGACTTTGAAAAAATTTCAACTGGAATTTTAGCCATTTTTTTACATGAAATTGTAAACATGTGGCCATGGATTTTGAAAATTCTAGAGAGAATTTTAAAAGCTTTAACAGAATTTCTACAATTCTGAAAGGGATTTGAAAAGTTTCAATGGGAATGGGAAGAATTGGGAAAAAAATTGGAAAATTTTTAAGGGACTTTGATAAAATTTCAACTGGAATTTTAACAATTTTTTTATGTGAAATTGTAAACATGTGGCCATGGATTTTGAAAATTCTAGAGAGAATTTTAAAAGCTTCAACAGAATTTCAACAATTTTGAGAGGGATTTGAAAAGTTTCAATGGGAATGGGAAGAATTGGGACAAAAATTGGAAATTTTTTAAGGGACTTTGAAAAAATTTCAACTGGAATTTTAGCCATTTTTTGACGTGAAATTGTAAACATGTGGACATGGATTTTGAAAATTCTAGAGAGAATTTTAAAAGCTTTAACAGAATTTCTACAATTCTGAAAGGGATTTGAAAAGTTTCAATGGGAATGGGAAGAATTGGGACAAAAATTGGAAATTTTTAAGGGACTTTGAAAAAATTTCAACTGGAATTTTAGCAATTTTTTGACGTGAAATTGTAAACATGTGGCCATGGATTTTGAAAATTCTAGAGAGAATTTTAAAAGCTTCAACAGAATTTCAACAATTTTGAGAGGGATTTGAAAAGTTTCAATGGGAATGGGAAGAATTGGGACAAAAATTGGAAAATTTTTAAGGGACTTTGAAAAAATTTCAACTGGAATTTTAGCAATTTTTGACGTGAAATTGTAAACATGTGGACATGGATTTTGAAAATTCTAGAGAGAATTTTAAAAGCTTCAACAGAATTTCAACAATTTTGAGAGGGATTTGAAAAGTTTCAATGGGAATGGGAAGAATTGGGACAAAAATTGGAAATTTTTAAGGGACTTTGAAAAAATTTCAACTGGAATTTTAGCCATTTTTTGACGTGAAATTGTAAACATGTTGAAGTGGATTTTGAAAATTCTAGAGAGAATTTTAAAAGCTTCAACAGAATTTCAACAATTTTGAGAGGGATTTGAAAAGTTTCAATGGGAATGGGAAGAATTGGGACAAAAATTGGAAAATTTTTAAGGGACTTTGAAAAAATTTCAACTGGAATTTTAGCCATTTTTTGACGTGAAATTGTAAACATGTGGCCAGGAATTTTGAAAATTCTAGAGAGAATTTTAAAAGCTTCAACAGAATTTCAACAATTTTGAGAGGGATTTGAAAAGTTTCAATGGGAATGGGAAGAATTGGGACAAAAATTGGAAAATTTTTAAGGGACTTTGAAAAAATTTCAACTGGAATTTTAGCAATTTTTTGACGTGAAATTGTAAACATGTGGACATGGATTTTGAAAATTCTAGAGAGAATTTTAAAAGCTTCAACAGAATTTGAACAATTTTGAGAGGGATTTGAAAAGTTTCAATGGGAATGGGAAGAATTGGGACAAAAATTGGAAAATTTTTAAGGGACTTGGAAAAAATTTCAACTGGAATTTTAGCAATTTTTTTATGTGAAATTGTAAACATGTGGACATGGATTTTGAAAATTCTAGAGAGAATTTTAAAAGCTTCAAGAGAATTTCAACAATTTTGAGAGGGATTTGAAAAGTTTCCATGGGAATGGGAAGAATTGGGACAAAAATTGGAAAATTTTTAAGGGACTTTGAAAAAATTTCAACTGGAATTTTAGCCATTTTTTGACGTGAAATTGTAAACATGTGGCCATGGATTTTGAAAATTCTAGAGAGAATTTTAAAAGCTTCAACAGAATTTCAACAATTTTGAGAGGGATTTGAAAAGTTTCAATGGGAATGGGAAGAATTGGGACAAAAATTGGAAAATTTTTAAGGGACTTTGAAAAAATTTCAACTGGAATTTTAGCAATTTTTTTATGTGAAATTGTAAACATGTGGACATGGATTTTGAAAATTCTAGAGAGAATTTTAAAAGCTTCAACAGAATTTCAACAATTTTGAGAGGGATTTGAAAAGTTTCAATGGGAATGGGAAGAATTGGAACAAAAATTGGAAAATTTTTAAGGGACTTTGAAAAAATTTCAACTGGAATTTTAACAATTTTTTTATGTGAAATTGTAAACATGTGGCCATGGATTTTGAAAATTCTAGAGAGAATTTTAAAAGCTTCAAGAGAATTTCAACAATTTTGAGAGGGATTTGAAAAGTTTCAATGGGAATGGGAAGAATTGGGACAAAAATTGGAAATTTTTTAAGGGACTTTGAAAAAATTTCAACTGGAATTTTAGCCATTTTTTGACGTGAAATTGTAAACATGTGGCCATGGATTTTGAAAATTCTAGAGAGAATTTTAAAAGCTTTAACAGAATTTCTACAATTCTGAAAGGGATTTGAAAAGTTTCAATGGGAATGGGAAGAATTGGGAAAAAAATTGGAAAATTTTTAAGGGACTTTGATAAAATTTCAACTGGAATTTTAACAATTTTTTTATGTGAAATTGTAAACATGTGGCCATGGATTTTGAAAATTCTAGAGAGAATTTTAAAAGCTTCAACAGAATTTCAACAATTTTGAGAGGGATTTGAAAAGTTTCAATGGGAATGGGAAGAATTGGGACAAAAATTGGAAATATTTTAAGGGACTTTGAAAAAATTTCAACTGGAATTTTAGCCATTTTTTGACGTGAAATTGTAAACATGTGGACATGGATTTTGAAAATTCTAGAGAGAATTTTAAAAGCTTTAACAGAATTTCTACAATTCTGAAAGGGATTTGAAAAGTTTCAATGGGAATGGGAAGAATTGGGACAAAAATTGGAAATTTTTTAAGGGACTTTGAAAAAATTTCAACTGGAATTTTAGCCATTTTTTGACGTGAAATTGTAAACATGTGGACATGGATTTTGAAAATTCTAGAGAGAATTTTAAAAGCTTCAACAGAATTTCAACAATTTTGAGAGGGATTTGAAAAGTTTCAATGGGAATGGGAAGAATTGGGACAAAAATTGGAAATTTTTTAAGGGACTTTGAAAAAATTTCAACTGGAATTTTAGCCATTTTTTGACGTGAAATTGTAAACATGTGGCCATGGATTTTGAAAATTCTAGAGAGAATTTTAAAAGCTTCAACAGAATTTCAACAATTTTGAGAGGGATTTGAAAAGTTTCAATGGGAATGGGAAGAATTGGGACAAAAATTGGAAATTTTTAAGGGACTTTGAAAAAATTTCAACTGGAATTTTAGCAATTTTTTGACGTGAAATTGTAAACATGTGGCCATGGATTTTGAAAATTCTAGAGAGAATTTTAAAAGCTTCAAGAGAATTTCAACAATTTTGAGAGGGATTTGAAAAGTTTCAATGGGAATGGGAAGAATTGGGACAAAAATTGGAAATTTTTTAAGGGACTTTGAAAAAATTTCAACTGGAATTTTAGCCATTTTTTTACATGAAATTGTAAACATGTGGCCATGGATTTTGAAAATTCTAGAGAGAATTTTAAAAGCTTTAACAGAATTTCTACAATTCTGAAAGGGATTTGAAAAGTTTCAATGGGAATGGGAAGAATTGGGAAAAAAATTAGAAAATTTTTAAGGGACTTTGATAAAATTTCAACTGGAATTTTAACAATTTTTTTATGTGAAATTGTAAACATGTGGCCATGGATTTTGAAAATTCTAGAGAGAATTTTAAAAGCTTCAACAGAATTTCAACAATTTTGAGAGGGATTTGAAAAGTTTCAATGGGAATGGGAAGAATTGGGACAAAAATTGGAAATTTTTTAAGGGACTT
>NW_028116593.1:0-49173 GCF_964273445.1 Streptopelia decaocto | reverse complement strand
AATGGGAAGAATTGGGACGAAAATTGGAAAATTTTGAAGGGACTTTGAAAAAATTTCAACTGGAATTTTAGCAATTTTGACGTGAAGTTGGAAACATGTGGACATGGATTTTGAAAATTCTAGAGAGAAGTTTCAAATATTCAATAGGATTTCAACAGTTTTGAGAGGGATTTGAAAAGTTTCAATGGGAATGGGAAGAATTGGGACGAAATTTGGAAAATTTTTAAGGGACTTTGAAAAAATTTCAACTGGAATTTTAGCAATTTTGACGTGAAATTGTAAACATGTTGAAGTGGATTTTGAAAATTCTAGAGAGAATTTTAAAAGCTTCAACAGAATTTCAACAGTTTTGAGAGGGATTTGAAAAGTTTCAATGGGAATGGGAAGAATTGGGACGAAAATTGGAAAATTTTTAAGGGACTTTGAAAAAATTTCAACTGGAATTTTAGCAATTTTGACGTGAAATTGTAAACATGTTGAAGTGGATTTTGAAAATTCTAGAGAGAGTTTTAAAAGCTTCAACAGAATTTCCACAGTTTTGAGAGGGATTTGAAAAGTTTCAATGGGAATGGGAAGAATTGGGACGAAAATTGGAAAATTTTTAAGGGACTTTGAAAAAATTTCAACTGGAATTTTAGCAATTTTGACGTGAAATTGTAAACCTGTGGACATGGATTTTGAAAATTCTAGAGAGAATTTTAAAAGCTTCAAGAGAATTTCCACAGTTTTGAGAGGGATTTGAAAAGTTTCAATGGGAATGGGAAGAATTGGGAGGAAAACTGGAAAATTTTGAAGGGACTTTGAAAAAATTTCAACTGGAATTTTAGCAATTTTGACGTGAAATTGTAAACATGTTGAAGTGGGTTTTGAAAATTCTAGAGAGAAGTTTAAAAGCTTCAAGAGAATTTCAACAGTTTTGAGAGGGATTTGAAAAGTTTCAATGGGAATGGGAAGAATTGGGACCAAAATTGGAAAATTTTTAAGGGACTTTGAAAAAATTTCAACTGGAACTTTACCAATTTTGATGTGAAATTGTAAACATGTTGAAGTGGATTTTGAAAATTCTAGAGAGAATTTTAAAAGCTTCAAGAGAATTTCCACAGTTTTGAGAGTGATTTGAAAAGTTTCAATGGGAATGGGAAGAATTGGGACGAAAATTGGAAAATTTTGAAGGGACTTTGAAAAAATTTCAACTGGAATTTTAGCAATTTTGACGTGAAATTGTAAACATGTTGAAGTGGATTTTGAAAATTCTAGAGAGAATTTTAAAAGCTTCAAGAGAATTTCAACAGTTTTGAGAGGGATTTGAAAAGTTTCAATGGGAATGGGAAGAATTGGGACGAAAACTGGAAAATTTTGAAGGGACTTTGAAAAAATTTCAACTGCAATTTTAGCAATTTTGACGTGAAATTGTAAACATGTTGAAGTGGATTTTGAAAATTCTAGAGAGAATTTTAAAAACTTCAACAGAATTTCAACAGTTTTGAGAGGGATTTGAAAAGTTTGAATGGGAATGGGAAGAATTGGGACGAAAATTGGAAAATTTTGAAGGGACTTTGAAAAAATTTCAACTGGAATTTTAGCAATTTTGACGTGAAATTGTAAACATGTTGAAGTGGATTTTGAAAATTCTAGAGAGAATTTTAAAAGCTTCAACAGAATTTCAACAGTTTTGAGAGGGATTTGAAAAGTTTCAATGGGAATGGGAAGAATTGGGACAAAAATTGGAAAATTTTTAAGGGACTTTGAAAAAATTTCAACTGGAATTTTAGCAATTTTGACGTGAAATTGTAAACATGTTGAAGTGCATTTTGAAAATTCTAGAGAGAATTTTAAAAGTTTCAACAGAATTTCAACAGTTTTGAGAGGGATTTGAAAAGTTTCAATGGGAATGGGAAGAATTGGGACGAAAATTGGAAAATTTTTAAGGGACTTTGAAAAAATTTCAACTGGAATTTTAGCAATTTTGACGTGAAATTGTAAACATGTTGAAGTGGATTTTGAAAATTCTAGAGAGAATTTTAAAAGCCTCAAGAGAATTTCAACAGTTTTGAGAGGGATTTGAAAAGTTTCAATGGGAATGGGAAGAATTGGGACGAAAATTGGAAAATTTTGAAGGGACTTTGAAAAAATTTCAACTGGAATTTTTAGCAATTTTGACGTGAAATTGTAAACATGTTGAAGTGGATTTTGAAAATTCTAGAGAGAATTTTAAAAGCTTCAACAGAATTTCAACAGTTTTGAGAGGGATTTGAAAAGTTTCAATGGGAATGGGAAGAATTGGGACGAAAATTGGAAAATTTTTAAGGGACTTTGAAAAAATTTCAACTGGAATTTTAGCAATTTTGACGTGAAATTGTAAACATGTTGAAGTGGATTTTGAAAATTCTAGAGAGAGTTTTAAAAGCCTCAACAGAATTCAACAGTTTTGAGAGGGATTTGAAAAGTTTCAATGGGAATGGGAGGAATTGGGATGAAAATTGGAAAATTTTTAAGGGACTTTGGAAAAATTTCAACTGGAATTTTAGCAATTTTGACGTGAAATTGTAAACCTGTGGACATGGATTTTGAAAATTCTAGAGAGAAGTTTCAAACTTTCAATAGGATTTCAACAGTTTTGAGAGGGATTTGAAAAGTTTCAATGGGAATGGGAAGAATTGGGACGAAAATTGGAAAATTTTGAAGGGACTTTGAAAAAATTTCAACTGGAATTTTAGCAATTTTGACGTGAAATTGTAAACATGTTGAAGTGGATTTTGAAAATTCTAGAGAGAATTTTAAAAGCTTCAACAGAATTTCAACAGTTTTGAGAGGGATTTGAAAAGTTTCAATGGGAATGGGAAGAATTGGGACGAAAACTGGAAAATTTTTAAGGGACTTTGAAAAAATTTCAACTGGAATTTTAGCAATTTTGACGTGAAATTGTAAACATGTTGAAGTGGATTTTGAAAATTCTAGAGAGAATTTTAAAAACTTCAACAGAATTTCAACAGTTTTGAGAGGGATTTGAAAAGTTTGAATGGGAATGGGAAGAATTGGGACGAAAATTGGAAAATTTTGAAGGGACTTTGAAAAAATTTCAACTGGAATTTTAGCAATTTTGACGTGAAATTGTAAACATGTTGAAGTGGATTTTGAAAATTCTAGAGAGAATTTTAAAAGCTTCAACAGAATTTCAACAGTTTTGAGAGGGATTTGAAAAGTTTCAATGGGAATGGGAAGAATTGGGATGAAAATTGGAAAATTTTGAAGGGACTTTGAAAAAATTTCAACTGGAATTTTAGCAATTTTGACGTGAAATTGTAAACATGTTGAAGTGCATTTTGAAAATTCTAGAGAGAATTTTAAAAGTTTCAACAGAATTTCAACAGTTTTGAGAGGGATTTGAAAAGTTTCAATGGGAATGGGAAGAATTGGGACGAAAATTGGAAAATTTTTAAGGGACTTTGAAAAAATTTCAACTGGAATTTTAGCAATTTTGACGTGAAATTGTAAACATGTTGAAGTGGATTTTGAAAATTCTAGAGAGAATTTTAAAAGCCTCAAGAGAATTTCAACAGTTTTGAGAGGGATTTGAAAAGTTTCAATGGGAATGGGAAGAATTGGGACGAAAATTGGAAAATTTTGAAGGGACTTTGAAAAAATTTCAACTGGAATTTTAGCAATTTTGACGTGAAATTGTAAACATGTTGAAGTGGATTTTGAAAATTCTAGAGAGAATTTTAAAAGCTTCAACAGAATTTCAACAGTTTTGAGAGGGATTTGAAAAGTTTCAATGGGAATGGGAAGAATTGGGACGAAAATTGGAAAATTTTTAAGGGACTTTGAAAAAATTTCAACTGGAATTTTAGCAATTTTGACGTGAAATTGTAAACATGTTGAAGTGGATTTTGAAAATTCTAGAGAGAGTTTTAAAAGCCTCAACAGAATTCAACAGTTTTGAGAGGGATTTGAAAAGTTTCAATGGGAATGGGAGGAATTGGGATGAAAATTGGAAAATTTTTAAGGGACTTTGGAAAAATTTCAACTGGAATTTTAGCAATTTTGACGTGAAATTGTAAATCTGTGGACATGGATTTTGAAAATTCTAGAGAGAAGTTTCAAACTTTCAATAGGATTTCAACAGTTTTGAGAGGGATTTGAAAAGTTTCAATGGGAATGGGAAGAATTGGGACGAAAATTGGAAAATTTTGAAGGGACTTTGAAAACATTTCAACTGGAATTTTAGCAATTTTGACGTGAAATTGTAAACATGTTAAAGTGGATTTTGAAAATTCTAGAGAGAATTTTAAAAGCCTCAACAGAATTTCAACAGTTTTGAGAGGGATTTGAAAAGTTTCAATGGGAATGGGAAGAATTGGGACGAAAATTGGAAAATTTTTAAGGGACTTTGAAAAAATTTCAACTGGAATTTTAGCAATTTTGACGTGAAATTGTAAACATGTTGAAGTGGATTTTGAAAATTCTAGAGAGAATTTTAAAAGCCTCAACAGAATTTCCACAGTTTTGAGAGGGATTTGAAAAGTTTCAATGGGAATGGGAAGAATTGGGACGAAAATTGGAAAATTTTTAAGGGACTTTGAAAAAATTTCAACTGGAATTTTAGCAATTTTGACATGAAACTCTATACATGTTGAAGTGGATTTTGAAAATTCTAGAGAGAATTTTAAAAGCTTCAACAGAATTTCAACAGTTTTGAGAGGGATTTGAAAAGTTTCAATGGGAATGAGAATGGGAAGAATTGGGACGAAAACTGGAAAATTTTTAAGGGACTTTGAAAAAATTTCAACTGGAATTTTAGCAATTTTGACGTGAAATTGTAAAAATGTTGAAGTGGATTTTGAAAATTCTAGAGAGAATTTTAAAAGCCTCAACAGAATTTCAACCGTTTTGAGAGGGATTTGAAAAGTTTCAATGGGAATGGGAAGAATTGGGACGAAAATTGGAAAATTTTTAAGGGACTTTGAAAAAATTTCAACTGGAATTTTAGCAATTTTGACGTGAAATTGTAAACATGTTGAAGTGGATTTTGAAAGATCTAGAGAGAATTTTAAAAGCTTCAACAGAATTTCAACCGTTTTGAGAGGGATTTGAAAAGTTTCAATGGGAATGGGAAGAATTGGGACGAAAATTGGAAAATTTTTAAGGGACTTTGAAAAAATTTCAACTGGAATTTTAGCAATTTTGACGTGAAATTGTAAAGATGTGGACATGGATTTTGAAAATTCTAGAGAGAAGTTTCAAATATTCAATAGGATTTCAACAGTTTTGAGAGGGATTTGAAAAGTTTCAATGGGAATGGGAAGAATTGGGACGAAAACTGGAAAATTTTTAAGGGACTTTGAAAAAATTTCAACTGGAATTTTAGCAATTTTGACGTGAAATTGTAAACATGTGGACATGGATTTTGAAAATTCTAGAGAGAAGTTTCAAACTTTCAATAGGATTTCAACAGTTTTGAGAGGGATTTGAAAAGTTTCAATGGGAATGGGAAGAATTGGGATGAAAATTGGAAAATTTTTAAGAAACTTTGAAAAAATTTCAACTGGAATCTAAGCAATTTTGACGTGAAATTTTAAACCTGTAGACATGGATTTTGAAAATTCTAGAGAGAATTTTAAAAGTTTCAACAGAATTTCAACAGTTTTGAGAGGGATTTGAAAAGTTTCAATGGGAATGGGAAGAACTGGGACGAAAATTGGAAAATTTTTAAGGGACTTTGAAAAAATTTCAACTGGAATTTTAGCAATTTTGACGTGAAATTGTAAACATGTTGAAGTGGATTTTGAAAATTCTAGAGAGAATTTTAAAAGCCTCAACAGAATTTCAACAGTTTTGAGAGGGATTTGAAAAGTTTCAATGGGAATGGGAGGAATTGGGACGAAAATTGGAAAATTTTTAAGGGACTTTGGAAAAATTTCAACTGGAATTTTAGCAATTTTGACGTGAAATTGTAAACATGTTGAAGTGGATTTTGAAAATTCTAGAGAGAAGTTTCAAATATTCAATAGGATTTCAACAGTTTTGAGAGGGATTTGAAAAGTTTCAATGGGAATGGGAAGAATTGGGATGAAAATTGGAAAATTTTTAAGGGACTTTGAAAAAATTTCAACTGGAATTTTAGCAATTTTGACGTGCAATTGTAAACATGTTGAAGTGGATTTTGAAAATTCTAGAGAGAATTTTAAAAGCCTCAACAGAATTTCAACAGTTTTGAGAGGGATTTGAAAAGTTTCAATGGGAATGGGAAGAATTGGGACGAAAATTGGAAAATTTTTAAGGGACTTTGAAAAAATTTCAACTAGAATTTTAGCAATTTTGACATGAAGTTGGAAACATGTGGACATGGATTTTGAAAATTCTAGAGAGAAGTTTCAAACTTTCAATAGGATTTCAACAGTTTTGAGAGGGATTTGAAAAGTTTCAATGGGAATGGGAAGAATTGGGATGAAAATTGGAAAATTTTTAAGAAACTTTGAAAAAATTTCAACTGGAATCTAAGCAATTTTGACGTGAAATTTTAAACCTGTAGACATGGATTTTGAAAATTCTAGAGAGAATTTTAAAAGTTTCAACAGAATTTCAACAGTTTTGAGAGGGATTTGAAAAGTTTCAATGGGAATGGGAAGAATTGGGACGAAAATTGGAAAATTTTTAAGGGACTTTGAAAAAATTTCAACTGGAATTTTAGCAATTTTGACGTGAAATTGTAAACATGTTGAAGTGGATTTTGAAAATTCTAGAGAGAATTTTAAAAGCCTCAACAGAATTCAACAGTTTTGAGAGGGATTTGAAAAGTTTCAATGGGAATGGGAGGAATTGGGATGAAAATTGGAAAATTTTTAAGGGACTTTGGAAAAATTTCAACTGGAATTTTAGCAATTTTGACGTGAAATTGTAAATCTGTGGACATGGATTTTGAAAATTCTAGAGAGAAGTTTCAAACTTTCAATAGGATTTCAACAGTTTTGAGAGGGATTTGAAAAGTTTCAATGGGAATGGGAAGAATTGGGACGAAAATTGGAAAATTTTGAAGGGACTTTGAAAAAATTTCAACTGGAATTTTAGCAATTTTGACGTGAAATTGTAAACCTGTAGACATGGATTTTGAAAATTCTAGAGAGAAGTTTAAAAGTTTCAACAGAATTTCAACAGTTTTGAGAGGGATTTGAAAAGTTTCAATGGGAATGGGAAGAATTGGGACGAAAATTGGAAAATTTTTAAGGGACTTTGAAAAAATTTCAACTGGAATTTTAGCAATTTTGACGTGAAATTGTAAACATGTGGACATGGATTTTGAAAATTCTAGAGAGAATTTTAAAAGCTTCAACAGAATTTCCACAGTTTTGAGAGGGATTTGAAAAGTTTCAATGGGAATGGGAAGAATTGGGACGAAAATTGGAAAATTTTTAAGGGACTTTGAAAAAATTTCAACTGGAATTTTAGCAATTTTGACGTGAAATTGTAAACATGTTGAAGTGGATTTTGAAAATTCTAGAGAGAATATTAAAAGCTTCAAGAGAATTTCAACAGTTTTGAGAGGGATTTGAAAAGTTTCAATGGGAATGGGAAGAATTGGGACGAAAATTGGAAAATTTTTAAGGGACTTTGAAAAAATTTCAACTGGAATTTTAGCAATTTTGACGTGAAATTGTAAACCTGTGGACATGGATTTTGAAAATTCTAGAGAGAAGTTTCAAACTTTCAATAGGATTTCAACAGTTTTGAGAGGGATTTGAAAAGTTTCAATGGGAATGGGAAGAATTGGCACGAAAACTGGAAAATTTTGAAGGGACTTTGAAAAAATTTCAACTGGAATTTTAGCAATTTTGACGTGAAATTGTAAACATGTTGAAGTGGATTTTGAAAATTCTAGAGAGAATTTTAAAAGCCTCAACAGAATTTCAACAGTTTTGAGAGGGATTTGAAAAGTTTCAATGGGAATGGGAGGAATTGGGACGAAAATTGGAAAATTTTTAAGGGACTTTGGAAAAATTTCAACTAGAATTTTAGCAATTTTGACATGAAGTTGGAAACATGTGGACATGGATTTTGAAAATTCTAGAGAGAAGTTTCAAACTTTCAATAGGATTTCAACAGTTTTGAGAGGGATTTGAAAAGTTTCAATGGGAATGGGAAGAATTGGGACGAAAATTGGAAAATTTTTAAGGGACTTTGAAAAAATTTCAACTGGAATTTTAGCAATTTTGACGTGAAATTGTAAACATGTTGAAGTGGATTTTGAAAATTCTAGAGAGAATTTTAAAAGCCTCAACAGAATTTCAACAGTTTTGAGAGGGATTTGAAAAGTTTCAATGGGAATGGGAGGAATTGGGACGAAAATTGGAAAATTTTTAAGGGACTTTGGAAAAATTTCAACTAGAATTTTAGCAATTTTGACATGAAGTTGGAAACATGTGGACATGGATTTTGAAAATTCTAGAGAGAAGTTTCAAACTTTCAATAGGATTTCAACAGTTTTGAGAGGGATTTGAAAAGTTTCAATGGGAATGGGAAGAATTGGGACGAAAATTGGAAAATTTTTAAGGGACTTTGAAAAAATTTCAACTGGAATTTTAGCAATTTTGACGTGAAATTGTAAACATGTTGAAGTGGATTTTGAAAATTCTAGAGAGAATTTTAAAAGCTTCAAGAGAATTTCCACAGTTTTGAGAGGGATTTGAAAAGTTTCAATGGGAATGGGAAGAATTGGGACGAAAACTGGAAAATTTTTAAGGGACTTTGAAAAAATTTCAACTGGAATTTTAGCAATTTTGACGTGCAATTGTAAACATGTTGAAGTGGATTTTGAAAATTCTAGAGAGAATTTTAAAAGCTTCAAGAGAATTTCAACAGTTTTGAGAGGGATTTGAAAAGTTTCAATGGGAATGGGAAGAATTGGGACGAAAATTGGAAAATTTTGAAGGGACTTTGAAAAAATTTCAACTGGAATTTTAGCAATTTTGACGTGAAATTGTAAACATGTTGAAGTGGATTTTGAAAATTCTAGAGAGAATTTTAAAAGCCTCAAGAGAATTTCAACAGTTTTGAGAGGGATTTGAAAAGTTTCAATGGGAATGGGAAGAATTGGGACGAAAATTGGAAAATTTTTAAGGGACTTTGAAAAAATTTCAACTGGAATTTTAGCAATTTTGACGTGAAATTGTAAACATGTGGACATGGATTTTGAAAATTCTAGAGAGAATTTTAAAAGCTTCAACAGAATTTCAACAGTTTTGAGAGGGATTTGAAAAGTTTCAATGGGAATGGGAAGAATTGGGACAAAAATTGGAAAATTTTTAAGGGACTTTGAAAAAATTTCAACTGGAATTTTAGCAATTTTGACGTGAAATTGTAAACCTGTGGACATGGATTTTGAAAATTCTAGAGAGAAGTTTCAAACTTTCAATAGGATTTCAACAGTTTTGAGAGGGATTTGAAAAGTTTCAATGGGAATGGGAAGAATTGGCACGAAAACTGGAAAATTTTGAAGGGACTTTGAAAAAATTTCAACTGGAATTTTAGCAATTTTGACGTGAAATTGTAAACATGTTGAAGTGGATTTTGAAAATTCTAGAGAGAATTTTAAAAGCCTCAACAGAATTTCAACAGTTTTGAGAGGGATTTGAAAAGTTTCAATGGGAATGGGAGGAATTGGGACGAAAATTGGAAAATTTTTAAGGGACTTTGGAAAAATTTCAACTAGAATTTTAGCAATTTTGACATGAAGTTGGAAACATGTGGACATGGATTTTGAAAATTCTAGAGAGAAGTTTCAAACTTTCAATAGGATTTCAACAGTTTTGAGAGGGATTTGAAAAGTTTCAATGGGAATGGGAAGAATTGGGACGAAAATTGGAAAATTTTTAAGGGACTTTGAAAAAATTTCAACTGGAATTTTAGCAATTTTGACGTGAAATTGTAAACATGTTGAAGTGGATTTTGAAAATTCTAGAGAGAATTTTAAAAGCTTCAAGAGAATTTCCACAGTTTTGAGAGGGATTTGAAAAGTTTCAATGGGAATGGGAAGAATTGGGACGAAAACTGGAAAATTTTTAAGGGACTTTGAAAAAATTTCAACTGGAATTTTAGCAATTTTGACGTGCAATTGTAAACATGTTGAAGTGGATTTTGAAAATTCTAGAGAGAATTTTAAAAGCTTCAAGAGAATTTCAACAGTTTTGAGAGGGATTTGAAAAGTTTCAATGGGAATGGGAAGAATTGGGACGAAAATTGGAAAATTTTGAAGGGACTTTGAAAAAATTTCAACTGGAATTTTAGCAATTTTGACGTGAAATTGTAAACATGTTGAAGTGGATTTTGAAAATTCTAGAGAGAATTTTAAAAGCCTCAAGAGAATTTCAACAGTTTTGAGAGGGATTTGAAAAGTTTCAATGGGAATGGGAAGAATTGGGACGAAAATTGGAAAATTTTTAAGGGACTTTGAAAAAATTTCAACTGGAATTTTAGCAATTTTGACGTGAAATTGTAAACATGTGGACATGGATTTTGAAAATTCTAGAGAGAATTTTAAAAGCTTCAACAGAATTTCAACAGTTTTGAGAGGGATTTGAAAAGTTTCAATGGGAATGGGAAGAATTGGGACGAAAATTGGAAAATTTTTAAGGGACTTTGAAAAAATTTCAACTGGAATTTTAGCAATTTTGACGTGAAATTGTAAACATGTTGAAGTGGATTTTGAAAATTCTAGAGAGAATTTTAAAAGCTTCAAGAGAATTTCCACAGTTTTGAGAGGGATTTGAAAAGTTTCAATGGGAATGGGAAGAATTGGGACGAAAATTGGAAAATTTTTAAGGGACTTTGAAAAAATTTCAACTGGAATTTTAGCAATTTTGACGTGAAATTTTAAACCTGTAGACATGGATTTTGAAAATTCTAGAGAGAATTTTAAAAGCTTCAAGAGAATTTCCACAGCTTTGAGAGGGATTTGAAAAGTTTCAATGGGAATGGGAAGAATTGGGACGAAAATTGGAAAATTTTGAAGGGACTTTGAAAAAATTTCAACTGGAATTTTAGCAATTTTGACGTGAAATTGTAAACATGTTGAAGTGGATTTTGAAAATTCTAGAGAGAATTTTAAAAGCTTCAACAGAATTTCAACAGTTTTGAGAGGGATTTGAAAAGTTTCAATGGGAATGGGAAGAATTGGGACGAAAATTGGAAAATTTTGAAGGGACTTTGAAAAAATTTCAACTGGAATTTTAGCAATTTTGACGTGAAGTTGGAAACATGTGGACATGGATTTTGAAAATTCTAGAGAGAAGTTTCAAATATTCAATAGGATTTCAACAGTTTTGAGAGGGATTTGAAAAGTTTCAATGGGAATGGGAAGAATTGGGACGAAATTTGGAAAATTTTTAAGGGACTTTGAAAAAATTTCAACTGGAATTTTAGCAATTTTGACGTGAAATTGTAAACATGTTGAAGTGGATTTTGAAAATTCTAGAGAGAATTTTAAAAGCTTCAACAGAATTTCAACAGTTTTGAGAGGGATTTGAAAAGTTTCAATGGGAATGGGAAGAATTGGGACGAAAATTGGAAAATTTTTAAGGGACTTTGAAAAAATTTCAACTGGAATTTTAGCAATTTTGACGTGAAATTGTAAACATGTTGAAGTGGATTTTGAAAATTCTAGAGAGAGTTTTAAAAGCTTCAACAGAATTTCCACAGTTTTGAGAGGGATTTGAAAAGTTTCAATGGGAATGGGAAGAATTGGGACGAAAATTGGAAAATTTTTAAGGGACTTTGAAAAAATTTCAACTGGAATTTTAGCAATTTTGACGTGAAATTGTAAACCTGTGGACATGGATTTTGAAAATTCTAGAGAGAATTTTAAAAGCTTCAAGAGAATTTCCACAGTTTTGAGAGGGATTTGAAAAGTTTCAATGGGAATGGGAAGAATTGGGAGGAAAACTGGAAAATTTTGAAGGGACTTTGAAAAAATTTCAACTGGAATTTTAGCAATTTTGACGTGAAATTGTAAACATGTTGAAGTGGGTTTTGAAAATTCTAGAGAGAAGTTTAAAAGCTTCAAGAGAATTTCAACAGTTTTGAGAGGGATTTGAAAAGTTTCAATGGGAATGGGAAGAATTGGGACCAAAATTGGAAAATTTTTAAGGGACTTTGAAAAAATTTCAACTGGAACTTTACCAATTTTGATGTGAAATTGTAAACATGTTGAAGTGGATTTTGAAAATTCTAGAGAGAATTTTAAAAGCTTCAAGAGAATTTCAACAGTTTTGAGAGTGATTTGAAAAGTTTCAATGGGAATGGGAAGAATTGGGACGAAAATTGGAAAATTTTGAAGGGACTTTGAAAAAATTTCAACTGGAATTTTAGCAATTTTGACGTGAAATTGTAAACATGTTGAAGTGGATTTTGAAAATTCTAGAGAGAATTTTAAAAGCTTCAAGAGAATTTCAACAGTTTTGAGAGGGATTTGAAAAGTTTCAATGGGAATGGGAAGAATTGGGACGAAAACTGGAAAATTTTGAAGGGACTTTGAAAAAATTTCAACTGGAATTTTAGCAATTTTGACGTGAAATTGTAAACATGTTGAAGTGGATTTTGAAAATTCTAGAGAGAATTTTAAAAACTTCAACAGAATTTCAACAGTTTTGAGAGGGATTTGAAAAGTTTGAATGGGAATGGGAAGAATTGGGACGAAAATTGGAAAATTTTGAAGGGACTTTGAAAAAATTTCAACTGGAATTTTAGCAATTTTGACGTGAAATTGTAAACATGTTGAAGTGGATTTTGAAAATTCTAGAGAGAATTTTAAAAGCTTCAACAGAATTTCAACAGTTTTGAGAGGGATTTGAAAAGTTTCAATGGGAATGGGAAGAATTGGGACAAAAATTGGAAAATTTTTAAGGGACTTTGAAAAAATTTCAACTGGAATTTTAGCAATTTTGACGTGAAATTGTAAACATGTTGAAGTGCATTTTGAAAATTCTAGAGAGAATTTTAAAAGTTTCAACAGAATTTCAACAGTTTTGAGAGGGATTTGAAAAGTTTCAATGGGAATGGGAAGAATTGGGACGAAAATTGGAAAATTTTTAAGGGACTTTGAAAAAATTTCAACTGGAATTTTAGCAATTTTGACGTGAAATTGTAAACATGTTGAAGTGGATTTTGAAAATTCTAGAGAGAATTTTAAAAGCCTCAAGAGAATTTCAACAGTTTTGAGAGGGATTTGAAAAGTTTCAATGGGAATGGGAAGAATTGGGACGAAAATTGGAAAATTTTGAAGGGACTTTGAAAAAATTTCAACTGGAATTTTAGCAATTTTGACGTGAAATTGTAAACATGTTGAAGTGGATTTTGAAAATTCTAGAGAGAATTTTAAAAGCTTCAACAGAATTTCAACAGTTTTGAGAGGGATTTGAAAAGTTTCAATGGGAATGGGAAGAATTGGGACGAAAATTGGAAAATTTTTAAGGGACTTTGAAAAAATTTCAACTGGAATTTTAGCAATTTTGACGTGAAATTGTAAACATGTTGAAGTGGATTTTGAAAATTCTAGAGAGAGTTTTAAAAGCCTCAACAGAATTCAACAGTTTTGAGAGGGATTTGAAAAGTTTCAATGGGAATGGGAGGAATTGGGATGAAAATTGGAAAATTTTTAAGGGACTTTGGAAAAATTTCAACTGGAATTTTAGCAATTTTGACGTGAAATTGTAAACCTGTGGACATGGATTTTGAAAATTCTAGAGAGAAGTTTCAAACTTTCAATAGGATTTCAACAGTTTTGAGAGGGATTTGAAAAGTTTCAATGGGAATGGGAAGAATTGGGACGAAAATTGGAAAATTTTGAAGGGACTTTGAAAAAATTTCAACTGGAATTTTAGCAATTTTGACGTGAAATTGTAAACATGTTGAAGTGGATTTTGAAAATTCTAGAGAGAATTTTAAAAGCTTCAACAGAATTTCAACAGTTTTGAGAGGGATTTGAAAAGTTTCAATGGGAATGGGAAGAATTGGGACGAAAACTGGAAAATTTTTAAGGGACTTTGAAAAAATTTCAACTGGAATTTTAGCAATTTTGACGTGAAATTGTAAACATGTTGAAGTGGATTTTGAAAATTCTAGAGAGAATTTTAAAAACTTCAACAGAATTTCAACAGTTTTGAGAGGGATTTGAAAAGTTTGAATGGGAATGGGAAGAATTGGGACGAAAATTGGAAAATTTTGAAGGGACTTTGAAAAAATTTCAACTGGAATTTTAGCAATTTTGACGTGAAATTGTAAACATGTTGAAGTGGATTTTGAAAATTCTAGAGAGAATTTTAAAAGCTTCAACAGAATTTCAACAGTTTTGAGAGGGATTTGAAAAGTTTCAATGGGAATGGGAAGAATTGGGATGAAAATTGGAAAATTTTGAAGGGACTTTGAAAAAATTTCAACTGGAATTTTAGCAATTTTGACGTGAAATTGTAAACATGTTGAAGTGCATTTTGAAAATTCTAGAGAGAATTTTAAAAGTTTCAACAGAATTTCAACAGTTTTGAGAGGGATTTGAAAAGTTTCAATGGGAATGGGAAGAATTGGGACGAAAATTGGAAAATTTTTAAGGGACTTTGAAAAAATTTCAACTGGAATTTTAGCAATTTTGACGTGAAATTGTAAACATGTTGAAGTGGATTTTGAAAATTCTAGAGAGAATTTTAAAAGCCTCAAGAGAATTTCAACAGTTTTGAGAGGGATTTGAAAAGTTTCAATGGGAATGGGAAGAATTGGGACGAAAATTGGAAAATTTTGAAGGGACTTTGAAAAAATTTCAACTGGAATTTTAGCAATTTTGACGTGAAATTGTAAACATGTTGAAGTGGATTTTGAAAATTCTAGAGAGAATTTTAAAAGCTTCAACAGAATTTCAACAGTTTTGAGAGGGATTTGAAAAGTTTCAATGGGAATGGGAAGAATTGGGACGAAAATTGGAAAATTTTTAAGGGACTTTGAAAAAATTTCAACTGGAATTTTAGCAATTTTGACGTGAAATTGTAAACATGTTGAAGTGGATTTTGAAAATTCTAGAGAGAGTTTTAAAAGCCTCAACAGAATTCAACAGTTTTGAGAGGGATTTGAAAAGTTTCAATGGGAATGGGAGGAATTGGGATGAAAATTGGAAAATTTTTAAGGGACTTTGGAAAAATTTCAACTGGAATTTTAGCAATTTTGACGTGAAATTGTAAATCTGTGGACATGGATTTTGAAAATTCTAGAGAGAAGTTTCAAACTTTCAATAGGATTTCAACAGTTTTGAGAGGGATTTGAAAAGTTTCAATGGGAATGGGAAGAATTGGGACGAAAATTGGAAAATTTTTAAGGGACTTTGAAAAAATTTCAACTGGAATTTTAGCAATTTTGACGTGAAATTGTAAACATGTTAAAGTGGATTTTGAAAATTCTAGAGAGAATTTTAAAAGCCTCAACAGAATTTCAACAGTTTTGAGAGGGATTTGAAAAGTTTCAATGGGAATGGGAAGAATTGGGACGAAAATTGGAAAATTTTTAAGGGACTTTGAAAAAATTTCAACTGGAATTTTAGCAATTTTGACGTGAAATTGTAAACATGTGGACATGGATTTTGAAAATTCTAGAGAGAATTTTAAAAGCTTCAAGAGAATTTCCACAGTTTTGAGAGGGATTTGAAAAGTTTCAATGGGAATGGGAAGAATTGGGACGAAAATTGGAAAATTTTGAAGGGACTTTGAAAAAATTTCAACTGGAATTTTAGCAATTTTGACGTGAAATTGTAAACATGTTGAAGTGGATTTTGAAAATTCTAGAGAGAATTTTAAAAGCCTCAACAGAATTTCAACAGTTTTGAGAGGGATTTGAAAAGTTTCAATGGGAATGGGAGGAATTGGGACGAAAATTGGAAAATTTTTGAGGGACTTTGGAAAAATTTCAACTAGAATTTTAGCAATTTTGACATGAAGTTGGAAACATGTGGACATGGATTTTGAAAATTCTAGAGAGAAGTTTCAAACTTTCAATAGGATTTCAACAGTTTTGAGAGGGATTTGAAAAGTTTCAATGGGAATGGGAAGAATTGGGACGAAAATTGGAAAATTTTTAAGGGACTTTGAAAAAATTTCAACTGGAATTTTAGCAATTTTGACGTGAAATTGTAAACATGTTGAAGTGGATTTTGAAAATTCTAGAGAGAATTTTAAAAGCTTCAAGAGAATTTCCACAGTTTTGAGAGGGATTTGAAAAGTTTCAATGGGAATGGGAAGAATTGGGACGAAAACTGGAAAATTTTGAAGGGACTTTGAAAAAATTTCAACTGGAATTTTAGCAATTTTGACGTGCAATTGTAAACATGTTGAAGTGGATTTTGAAAATTCTAGAGAGAATTTTAAAAGCCTCAACAGAATTTCAACAGTTTTGAGAGGGATTTGAAAAGTTTCAATGGGAATGGGAAGAATTGGGACGAAAATTGGAAAATTTTGAAGGGACTTTGAAAAAATTTCAACTGGAATTTTAGCAATTTTGACGTGAAATTGTAAACATGTTGAAGTGGATTTTGAAAATTCTAGAGAGAATTTTAAAAGCCTCAAGAGAATTTCAACAGTTTTGAGAGGGATTTGAAAAGTTTCAATGGGAATGGGAAGAATTGGGACGAAAATTGGAAAATTTTGAAGGGACTTTGAAAAAATTTCAACTGGAATTTTAGCAATTTTGACGTGAAATTGTAAACATGTTGAAGTGGATTTTGAAAATTCTAGAGAGAATTTTAAAAGCTTCAACAGAATTTCCACAGTTTTGAGAGGGATTTGAAAAGTTTCAATGGGAATGGGAAGAATTGGGACGAAAATTGGAAAATTTTGAAGGGACTTTGAAAAAATTTCAACTGGAATTTTAGCAATTTTGACGTGAAATTGTAAACATGTTGAAGTGGATTTTGAAAATTCTAGAGAGAATTTTAAAAGCTTCAAGAGAATTTCCACAGTTTTGAGAGGGATTTGAAAAGTTTCAATGGGAATGGGAAGAATTGGGACGAAAATTGGAAAATTTTTAAGGGACTTTGAAAAAATTTCAACTGGAATTTTAGCAATTTTGACGTGAAATTGTAAACATGTTGAAGTGCATTTTGAAAATTCTAGAGAGAATTTTAAAAGTTTCAACAGAATTTCAACAGTTTTGAGAGGGATTTGAAAAGTTTCAATGGGAATGGGAAGAATTGGGACGAAAATTGGAAAATTTTTAAGGGACTTTGAAAAAATTTCAACTGGAATTTTAGCAATTTTGACGTGAAATTGTAAACATGTTGAAGTGGATTTTGAAAATTCTAGAGAGAATTTTAAAAGCCTCAAGAGAATTTCAACAGTTTTGAGAGGGATTTGAAAAGTTTCAATGGGAATGGGAAGAATTGGGACGAAAATTGGAAAATTTTGAAGGGACTTTGAAAAAATTTCAACTGGAATTTTAGCAATTTTGACGTGAAATTGTAAACATGTAGACATGGATTTTGAAAATTCTAGAGAGAAGTTTAAAAGCTTCAACAGAATTTCAACAGTTTTGAGAGGGATTTGAAAAGTTTCAATGGGAATGGGAAGAATTGGGACGAAAATTGGAAAATTTTTAAGGGACTTTGAAAAAATTTCAACTGGAATTTTAGCAATTTTGACGTGAAATTGTAAACATGTTGAAGTGGATTTTGAAAATTCTAGAGAGAGTTTTAAAAGCCTCAACAGAATTCAACAGTTTTGAGAGGGATTTGAAAAGTTTCAATGGGAATGGGAGGAATTGGGATGAAAATTGGAAAATTTTTAAGGGACTTTGGAAAAATTTCAACTGGAATTTTAGCAATTTTGACGTGAAATTGTAAATCTGTGGACATGGATTTTGAAAATTCTAGAGAGAAGTTTCAAACTTTCAATAGGATTTCAACAGTTTTGAGAGGGATTTGAAAAGTTTCAATGGGAATGGGAAGAATTGGGACGAAAATTGGAAAATTTTGAAGGGACTTTGAAAAAATTTCAACTGGAATTTTAGCAATTTTGACGTGAAATTGTAAACCTGTAGACATGGATTTTGAAAATTCTAGAGAGAAGTTTAAAAGTTTCAACAGAATTTCAACAGTTTTGAGAGGGATTTGAAAAGTTTCAATGGGAATGGGAAGAATTGGGACGAAAATTGGAAAATTTTTAAGGGACTTTGAAAAAATTTCAACTGGAATTTTAGCAATTTTGACGTGAAATTGTAAACATGTGGACATGGATTTTGAAAATTCTAGAGAGAATTTTAAAAGCTTCAAGAGAATTTCCACAGTTTTGAGAGGGATTTGAAAAGTTTCAATGGGAATGGGAAGAATTGGGACGAAAATTGGAAAATTTTGAAGGGACTTTGAAAAAATTTCAACTGGAATTTTAGCAATTTTGACGTGAAATTGTAAACATGTTGAAGTGGATTTTGAAAATTCTAGAGAGAATTTTAAAAGCCTCAACAGAATTTCAACAGTTTTGAGAGGGATTTGAAAAGTTTCAATGGGAATGGGAGGAATTGGGACGAAAATTGGAAAATTTTTGAGGGACTTTGGAAAAATTTCAACTAGAATTTTAGCAATTTTGACATGAAGTTGGAAACATGTGGACATGGATTTTGAAAATTCTAGAGAGAAGTTTCAAACTTTCAATAGGATTTCAACAGTTTTGAGAGGGATTTGAAAAGTTTCAATGGGAATGGGAAGAATTGGGACGAAAATTGGAAAATTTTTAAGGGACTTTGAAAAAATTTCAACTGGAATTTTAGCAATTTTGACGTGAAATTGTAAACATGTTGAAGTGGATTTTGAAAATTCTAGAGAGAATTTTAAAAGCCTCAACAGAATTTCAACAGTTTTGAGAGGGATTTGAAAAGTTTCAATGGGAATGGGAGGAATTGGGACGAAAATTGGAAAATTTTTGAGGGACTTTGGAAAAATTTCAACTAGAATTTTAGCAATTTTGACATGAAGTTGGAAACATGTGGACATGGATTTTGAAAATTCTAGAGAGAAGTTTCAAACTTTCAATAGGATTTCAACAGTTTTGAGAGGGATTTGAAAAGTTTCAATGGGAATGGGAAGAATTGGGACGAAAATTGGAAAATTTTTAAGGGACTTTGAAAAAATTTCAACTGGAATTTTAGCAATTTTGACGTGAAATTGTAAACATGTTGAAGTGGATTTTGAAAATTCTAGAGAGAATTTTAAAAGCTTCAAGAGAATTTCCACAGTTTTGAGAGGGATTTGAAAAGTTTCAATGGGAATGGGAAGAATTGGGACGAAAACTGGAAAATTTTGAAGGGACTTTGAAAAAATTTCAACTGGAATTTTAGCAATTTTGACGTGCAATTGTAAACATGTTGAAGTGGATTTTGAAAATTCTAGAGAGAATTTTAAAAGCCTCAACAGAATTTCAACAGTTTTGAGAGGGATTTGAAAAGTTTCAATGGGAATGGGAAGAATTGGGACGAAAATTGGAAAATTTTGAAGGGACTTTGAAAAAATTTCAACTGGAATTTTAGCAATTTTGACGTGAAATTGTAAACATGTTGAAGTGGATTTTGAAAATTCTAGAGAGAATTTTAAAAGCCTCAAGAGAATTTCAACAGTTTTGAGAGGGATTTGAAAAGTTTCAATGGGAATGGGAAGAATTGGGACGAAAATTGGAAAATTTTTAAGGGACTTTGAAAAAATTTCAACTGGAATTTTAGCAATTTTGACGTGAAATTGTAAACATGTGGACATGGATTTTGAAAATTCTAGAGAGAATTTTAAAAGCTTCAACAGAATTTCCACAGTTTTGAGAGGGATTTGAAAAGTTTCAATGGGAATGGGAAGAATTGGGACGAAAATTGGACAATTTTTAAGGGACTTTGAAAAAATTTCAACTGGAATTTTAGCAATTTTGACGTGAAATTGTAAACATGTTGAAGTGGATTTTGAAAATTCTAGAGAGAATTTTAAAAGCTTCAAGAGAATTTCCACAGTTTTGAGAGGGATTTGAAAAGTTTCAATGGGAATGGGAAGAATTGGGACGAAAATTGGAAAATTTTTAAGGGACTTTGAAAAAATTTCAACTGGAATTTTAGCAATTTTGACGTGAAATTTTAAACCTGTAGACATGGATTTTGAAAATTCTAGAGAGAATTTTAAAAGCTTCAAGAGAATTTCCACAGCTTTGAGAGGGATTTGAAAAGTTTCAATGGGAATGGGAAGAATTGGGACGAAAATTGGAAAATTTTGAAGGGACTTTGAAAAAATTTCAACTGGAATTTTAGCAATTTTGACGTGAAATTGTAAACATGTTGAAGTGGATTTTGAAAATTCTAGAGAGAATTTTAAAAGCTTCAACAGAATTTCAACAGTTTTGAGAGGGATTTGAAAAGTTTCAATGGGAATGGGAAGAATTGGGACGAAAATTGGAAAATTTTTAAGGGACTTTGAAAAAATTTCAACTGGAATTTTAGCAATTTTGACGTGAAGTTGGAAACATGTGGACATGGATTTTGAAAATTCTAGAGAGAAGTTTCAAATATTCAATAGGATTTCAACAGTTTTGAGAGGGATTTGAAAAGTTTCAATGGGAATGGGAAGAATTGGGACGAAAATTGGAAAATTTTGAAGGGACTTTGAAAAAATTTCAACTGGAATTTTAGCAATTTTGACGTGAAATTGTAAACC
This sequence comes from Streptopelia decaocto, assembly GCF_964273445.1. Classification (NCBI taxonomy): domain Eukaryota; kingdom Metazoa; phylum Chordata; class Aves; order Columbiformes; family Columbidae; genus Streptopelia; species Streptopelia decaocto. The sequence continues at coordinate 28,475 of NW_028116593.1, read as the reverse complement.
TGTAGACATGGATTTTGAAAATTCTAGAGAGAAGTTTAAAAGTTTCAACAGAATTTCAACAGTTTTGAGAGGGATTTGAAAAGTTTCAATGGGAATGGGAAGAATTGGGACGAAAATTGGAAAATTTTGAAGGGACTTTGAAAAAATTTCAACTGGAATTTTAGCAATTTTGACGTGAAATTGTAAACATGTGGACATGGATTTTGAAAATTCTAGAGAGAATTTTAAAAGCTTCAAGAGAATTTCCACAGTTTTGAGAGGGATTTGAAAAGTTTCAATGGGAATGGGAAGAATTGGGACGAAAATTGGAAAATTTTGAAGGGACTTTGAAAAAATTTCAACTGGAATTTTAGCAATTTTGACGTGAAATTGTAAACATGTTGAAGTGGATTTTGAAAATTCTAGAGAGAATTTTAAAAGCCTCAACAGAATTTCAACAGTTTTGAGAGGGATTTGAAAAGTTTCAATGGGAATGGGAGGAATTGGGACGAAAATTGGAAAATTTTTGAGGGACTTTGGAAAAATTTCAACTAGAATTTTAGCAATTTTGACATGAAGTTGGAAACATGTGGACATGGATTTTGAAAATTCTAGAGAGAAGTTTCAAACTTTCAATAGGATTTCCACAGTTTTGAGAGGGATTTGAAAAGTTTCAATGGGAATGGGAAGAATTGGGACGAAAATTGGAAAATTTTTAAGGGACTTTGAAAAAATTTCAACTGGAATTTTAGCAATTTTGACGTGAAATTGTAAACATGTTGAAGTGGATTTTGAAAATTCTAGAGAGAATTTTAAAAGCCTCAAGAGAATTTCAACAGTTTTGAGAGGGATTTGAAAAGTTTCAATGGGAATGGGAAGAATTGGGACGAAAATTGGAAAATTTTTAAGGGACTTTGAAAAAATTTCAACTGGAATTTTAGCAATTTTGACGTGAAATTGTAAACATGTGGACATGGATTTTGAAAATTCTAGAGAGAATTTTAAAAGCTTCAACAGAATTTCCACAGTTTTGAGAGGGATTTGAAAAGTTTCAATGGGAATGGGAAGAATTGGGACGAAAATTGGAAAATTTTTAAGGGACTTTGAAAAAATTTCAACTGGAATTTTAGCAATTTTGACGTGAAATTTTAAACCTGTAGACATGGATTTTGAAAATTCTAGAGAGAATTTTAAAAGCTTCAAGAGAATTTCCACAGCTTTGAGAGGGATTTGAAAAGTTTCAATGGGAATGGGAAGAATTGGGACGAAAATTGGAAAATTTTGAAGGGACTTTGAAAAAATTTCAACTGGAATTTTAGCAATTTTGACGTGAAATTGTAAACATGTTGAAGTGGATTTTGAAAATTCTAGAGAGAATTTTAAAAGCTTCAACAGAATTTCAACAGTTTTGAGAGGGATTTGAAAAGTTTCAATGGGAATGGGAAGAATTGGGACGAAAATTGGAAAATTTTGAAGGGACTTTGAAAAAATTTCAACTGGAATTTTAGCAATTTTGACGTGAAGTTGGAAACATGTGGACATGGATTTTGAAAATTCTAGAGAGAAGTTTCAAATATTCAATAGGATTTCAACAGTTTTGAGAGGGATTTGAAAAGTTTCAATGGGAATGGGAAGAATTGGGACGAAATTTGGAAAATTTTTAAGGGACTTTGAAAAAATTTCAACTGGAATTTTAGCAATTTTGACGTGAAATTGTAAACATGTTGAAGTGGATTTTGAAAATTCTAGAGAGAATTTTAAAAGCTTCAAGAGAATTTCAACAGTTTTGAGAGGGATTTGAAAAGTTTCAATGGGAATGGGAAGAATTGGGACAAAAATTGGAAAATTTTTAAGGGACTTTGAAAAAATTTCAACTGGAATTTTAGCAATTTTGACGTGAAATTGTAAACATGTTGAAGTGGATTTTGAAAATTCTAGAGAGAGTTTTAAAAGCTTCAAGAGAATTTCCACAGTTTTGAGAGGGATTTGAAAAGTTTCAATGGGAATGGGAAGAATTGGGACGAAAATTGGAAAATTTTTAAGGGACTTTGAAAAAATTTCAACTGGAATTTTAGCAATTTTGACGTGAAATTGTAAACCTGTGGACATGGATTTTGAAAATTCTAGAGAGAATTTTAAAAGCTTCAAGAGAATTTCCACAGTTTTGAGAGGGATTTGAAAAGTTTCAATGGGAATGGGAAGAATTGGGAGGAAAACTGGAAAATTTTGAAGGGACTTTGAAAAAATTTCAACTGGAATTTTAGCAATTTTGACGTGAAATTGTAAACATGTTGAAGTGGGTTTTGAAAATTCTAGAGAGAAGTTTAAAAGTTTCAAGAGAATTTCCACAGTTTTGAGAGGGATTTGAAAAGTTTCAATGGGAATGGGAAGAATTGGGACGAAAATTGGAAAATTTTGAAGGGACTTTGAAAAAATTTCAACTGGAATTTTAGCAATTTTGACGTGAAATTGTAAACATGTTGAAGTGGATTTTGAAAATTCTAGAGAGAATTTTAAAAGCTTCAACAGAATTTCAACAGTTTTGAGAGGGATTTGAAAAGTTTCAATGGGAATGGGAAGAATTGGGACGAAAATTGGAAAATTTTGAAGGGACTTTGAAAAAATTTCAACTGGAATTTTAGCAATTTTGACGTGAAATTGTAAACATGTTGAAGTGGATTTTGAAAATTCTAGAGAGAATTTTAAAAGCCTCAAGAGAATTTCAACAGTTTTGAGAGGGATTTGAAAAGTTTCAATGGGAATGGGAAGAATTGGGACGAAAATTGGAAAATTTTGAAGGGACTTTGAAAAAATTTCAACTGGAATTTTAGCAATTTTGACGTGAAATTGTAAACATGTTGAAGTGGATTTTGAAAATTCTAGAGAGAATTTTAAAAGCTTCAACAGAATTTCAACAGTTTTGAGAGGGATTTGAAAAGTTTCAATGGGAATGGGAAGAATTGGGACGAAAATTGGAAAATTTTTAAGGGACTTTGAAAAAATTTCAACTGGAATTTTAGCAATTTTGACGTGAAATTGTAAACATGTTGAAGTGGATTTTGAAAATTCTAGAGAGAGTTTTAAAAGCTTCAACAGAATTTCCACAGTTTTGAGAGGGATTTGAAAAGTTTCAATGGGAATGGGAAGAATTGGGACGAAAATTGGAAAATTTTTAAGGGACTTTGAAAAAATTTCAACTGGAATTTTAGCAATTTTGACGTGAAATTGTAAACCTGTGGACATGGATTTTGAAAATTCTAGAGAGAATTTTAAAAGCTTCAAGAGAATTTCCACAGTTTTGAGAGGGATTTGAAAAGTTTCAATGGGAATGGGAAGAATTGGGAGGAAAATTGGAAAATTTTCAAGGGACTTTGAAAAAATTTCAACTGGAATTTTAGCAATTTTGACATGAAATTGTAAAGATGAGGACATGGATTTTGAAAATTCTAGAGAGAATTTTAAAAGCTTCAAGAGAATTTCAACAGTTTTGAGAGGGATTTGAAAAGTTTCAATGGGAATGGGAAGAATTGGGAGGAAAACTGGAAAATTTTGAAGGGACTTTGAAAAAATTTCAACTGGAATTTTAGCAATTTTGACGTGAAATTGTAAACATGTTGAAGTGGGTTTTGAAAATTCTAGAGAGAAGTTTAAAAGCTTCAAGAGAATTTCAACAGTTTTGAGAGGGATTTGAAAAGTTTCAATGGGAATGGGAAGAATTGGGACGAAAATTGGAAAATTTTGAAGGGACTTTGAAAAAATTTCAACTGGAATTTTAGCAATTTTGACGTGAAATTGTAAACCTGTAGACATGGATTTTGAAAATTCTAGAGAGAATTTTAAAAGCTTCAAGAGAATTTCAACAGTTTTGAGAGGGATTTGAAAAGTTTCAATGGGAATGGGAAGAATTGGGACGAAAATTGGAAAATTTTTAAGGGACTTTGAAAAAATTTCAACTGGAATTTTAGCAATTTTGACGTGAAATTGTAAACATGTTGAAGTGGATTTTGAAAATTCTAGAGAGAATTTTAAAAGCTTCAACAGAATTTCAACAGTTTTGAGAGGGATTTGAAAAGTTTCAATGGGAATGGGAAGAATTGGGACGAAAATTGGAAAACTTTTAAGGGACTTTGAAAAAATTTCAACTAGAATTTTAGCAATTTTGACATGAAGTTGGAAACCTGTAGACATGGATTTTGAAAATTCTAGAGAGAAGTTTCAAACATTCAGTAGGATTTCAACAGTTTTGAGAGGGATTTGAGAAGTTTCAATGGGAATGGGAAGAATTGGGACGAAAATTGGAAAATTTTGAAGGGACTTTGAAAAAATTTCAACTGGAATTTTAGCAATTTTGACATGAAGTTGGAAACATGTGGACATGGATTTTGAAAATTCTAGAGAGAAGTTTCAAATATTCAATAGGATTTCAACAGTTTTGAGAGGGATTTGAAAAGTTTCAATGGGAATGGGAAGAATTGGGACGAAAATTGGAAAATTTTTAAGGGACTTTGAAAAAATTTCAACTGGAATTTTAGCAATTTTGACGTGAAATTGTAAACATGTGGACATGGATTTTGAAAATTCTAGAGAGAATTTTAAAAGCTTCAAGAGAATTTCCACAGTTTTGAGAGGGATTTGAAAAGTTTCAATGGGAATGGGAAGAATTGGGACGAAATTTGGAAAATTTTTAAGGGACTTTGAAAAAATTTCAACTGGAATTTTAGCAATTTTGACGTGAAATTGTAAACATGTTGAAGTGGATTTTGAAAATTCTAGAGAGAATTTTAAAAGCTTCAACAGAATTTCAACAGTTTTGAGAGGGATTTGAAAAGTTTCAATGGGAATGGGAAGAATTGGGAGGAAAATTGGAAAATTTTTAAGGGACTTTGAAAAAATTTCAACTGGAATTTTAGCAATTTTGACGTGAAATTGTAAACATGTTGAAGTGGATTTTGAAAATTCTAGAGAGAGTTTTAAAAGCTTCAACAGAATTTCCACAGTTTTGAGAGGGATTTGAAAAGTTTCAATGGGAATGGGAAGAATTGGGACGAAAATTGGAAAATTTTTAAGGGACTTTGAAAAAATTTCAACTGGAATTTTAGCAATTTTGACGTGAAATTGTAAACCTGTAGACATGGATTTTGAAAATTCTAGAGAGAATTTTAAAAGCTTCAAGAGAATTTCCACAGCTTTGAGAGGGATTTGAAAAGTTTCAATGGGAATGGGAAGAATTGGGACGAAAATTGGAAAATTTTGAAGGGACTTTGAAAAAATTTCAACTGGAATTTTAGCAATTTTGACGTGAAATTGTAAACATGTTGAAGTGGATTTTGAAAATTCTAGAGAGAATTTTAAAAGCTTCAACAGAATTTCAACAGTTTTGAGAGGGATTTGAAAAGTTTCAATGGGAATGGGAAGAATTGGGACGAAAATTGGAAAATTTTTAAGGGACTTTGAAAAAATTTCAACTGGAATTTTAGCAATTTTGACGTGAAGTTGGAAACATGTGGACATGGATTTTGAAAATTCTAGAGAGAAGTTTCAAATATTCAATAGGATTTCAACAGTTTTGAGAGGGATTTGAAAAGTTTCAATGGGAATGGGAAGAATTGGGACGAAAATTGGACAATTTTTAAGGGACTTTGAAAAAATTTCAACTGGAATTTTAGCAATTTTGACGTGAAATTGTAAACATGTTGAAGTGGATTTTGAAAATTCTAGAGAGAATTTTAAAAGCTTCAACAGAATTTCAACAGTTTTGAGAGGGATTTGAAAAGTTTCAATGGGAATGGGAAGAATTGGGACAAAAATTGGAAAATTTTTAAGGGACTTTGAAAAAATTTCAACTGGAATGTTAGCAATTTTGACGTGAAATTGTAAACATGTTGAAGTGGATTTTGAAAATTCTAGAGAGAGTTTTAAAAGCTTCAAGAGAATTTCCACAGTTTTGAGAGGGATTTGAAAAGTTTCAATGGGAATGGGAAGAATTGGGACGAAAATTGGAAAATTTTTAAGGGACTTTGAAAAAATTTCAACTGGAATTTTAGCAATTTTGACGTGAAATTGTAAACCTGTGGACATGGATTTTGAAAATTCTAGAGAGAATTTTAAAAGCTTCAAGAGAATTTCCACAGTTTTGAGAGGGATTTGAAAAGTTTCAATGGGAATGGGAAGAATTGGGAGGAAAACTGGAAAATTTTGAAGGGACTTTGAAAAAATTTCAACTGGAATTTTAGCAATTTTGACGTGAAATTGTAAACATGTTGAAGTGGGTTTTGAAAATTCTAGAGAGAAGTTTAAAAGCTTCAAGAGAATTTCAACAGTTTTGAGAGGGATTTGAAAAGTTTCAATGGGAATGGGAAGAATTGGGACGAAAATTGGAAAATTTTGAAGGGACTTTGAAAAAATTTCAACTGGAATTTTAGCAATTTTGACGTGAAATTGTAAACATGTTGAAGTGGATTTTGAAAATTCTAGAGAGAATTTTAAAAGCTTCAACAGAATTTCAACAGTTTTGAGAGGGATTTGAAAAGTTTCAATGGGAATGGGAAGAATTGGGACGAAAATTGGAAAATTTTGAAGGGACTTTGAAAAAATTTCAACTGGAATTTTAGCAATTTTGACGTGAAATTGTAAACATGTTGAAGTGGATTTTGAAAATTCTAGAGAGAATTTTAAAAGCTTCAACAGAATTTCAACAGTTTTGAGAGGGATTTGAAAAGTTTCAATGGGAATGGGAAGAATTGGGACGAAAACTGGAAAATTTTTAAGGGACTTTGAAAAAATTTCAACTGGAATTTTAGCAATTTTGACGTGAAATTGTAAACATGTTGAAGTGGATTTTGAAAATTCTAGAGAGAATTTTAAAAACTTCAACAGAATTTCAACAGTTTTGAGAGGGATTTGAAAAGTTTGAATGGGAATGGGAAGAATTGGGACGAAAATTGGAAAATTTTTAAGGGACTTTGAAAAAATTTCAACTGGAATTTTAGCAATTTTGACGTGAAATTGTAAACATGTTGAAGTGGATTTTGAAAATTCTAGAGAGAATTTTAAAAGCTTCAAGAGAATTTCCACAGTTTTGAGAGGGATTTGAAAAGTTTCAATGGGAATGGGAAGAATTGGGACAAAAATTGGAAAATTTTTAAGGGACTTTGAAAAAATTTCAACTGGAATTTTAGCAATTTTGACGTGAAATTGTAAACATGTTGAAGTGCATTTTGAAAATTCTAGAGAGAATTTTAAAAGTTTCAACAGAATTTCAACAGTTTTGAGAGGGATTTGAAAAGTTTCAATGGGAATGGGAAGAATTGGGACGAAAATTGGAAAATTTTTAAGGGACTTTGAAAAAATTTCAACTGGAATTTTAGCAATTTTGACGTGAAATTGTAAACATGTTGAAGTGGATTTTGAAAATTCTAGAGAGAATTTTAAAAGCCTCAAGAGAATTTCAACAGTTTTGAGAGGGATTTGAAAAGTTTCAATGGGAATGGGAAGAATTGGGACGAAAATTGGAAAATTTTGAAGGGACTTTGAAAAAATTTCAACTGGAATTTTAGCCATTTTGACGTGAAATTGTAAACATGTTGAAGTGGATTTTGAAAATTCTAGAGAGAATTTTAAAAGCTTCAACAGAATTTCAACAGTTTTGAGAGGGATTTGAAAAGTTTCAATGGGAATGGGAAGAATTGGGACGAAAATTGGAAAATTTTTAAGGGACTTTGAAAAAATTTCAACTGGAATTTTAGCAATTTTGACGTGAAATTGTAAACATGTTGAAGTGGATTTTGAAAATTCTAGAGAGAGTTTTAAAAGCTTCAACAGAATTTCCACAGTTTTGAGAGGGATTTGAAAAGTTTCAATGGGAATGGGAAGAATTGGGACGAAAATTGGAAAATTTTGAAGGGACTTTGAAAAAATTTCAACTGGAATTTTAGCAATTTTGACGTGAAATTGTAAACCTGTGGACATGGATTTTGAAAATTCTAGAGAGAATTTTAAAAGCTTCAAGAGAATTTCCACAGTTTTGAGAGGGATTTGAAAAGTTTCAATGGGAATGGGAAGAATTGGGAGGAAAATTGGAAAATTTTTAAGGGACTTTGAAAAAATTTCAACTGGAATTTTAGCAATTTTGACATGAAATTGTAAAGATGAGGACATGGATTTTGAAAATTCTAGAGAGAATTTTAAAAGCTTCAAGAGAATTTCAACAGTTTTGAGAGGGATTTGAAAAGTTTCAATGGGAATGGGAAGAATTGGGAGGAAAACTGGAAAATTTTGAAGGGACTTTGAAAAAATTTCAACTGGAATTTTAGCAATTTTGACGTGAAATTGTAAACATGTTGAAGTGGGTTTTGAAAATTCTAGAGAGAAGTTTAAAAGCTTCAAGAGAATTTCAACAGTTTTGAGAGGGATTTGAAAAGTTTCAATGGGAATGGGAAGAATTGGGACGAAAATTGGAAAATTTTTAAGGGACTTTGAAAAAATTTCAACTGGAATTTTAGCAATTTTGACGTGAAATTGTAAACCTGTAGACATGGATTTTGAAAATTCTAGAGAGAATTTTAAAAGCTTCAAGAGAATTTCAACAGTTTTGAGAGGGATTTGAAAAGTTTCAATGGGAATGGGAAGAATTGGGACGAAAATTGGAAAATTTTTAAGGGACTTTGAAAAAATTTCAACTGGAATTTTAGCAATTTTGACGTGAAATTGTAAACATGTTGAAGTGGATTTTGAAAATTCTAGAGAGAATTTTAAAAGCTTCAACAGAATTTCAACAGTTTTGAGAGGGATTTGAAAAGTTTCAATGGGAATGGGAAGAATTGGGACGAAAATTGGAAAACTTTTAAGGGACTTTGAAAAAATTTCAACTAGAATTTTAGCAATTTTGACATGAAGTTGGAAACCTGTAGACATGGATTTTGAAAATTCTAGAGAGAAGTTTCAAACATTCAGTAGGATTTCAACAGTTTTGAGAGGGATTTGAGAAGTTTCAATGGGAATGGGAAGAATTGGGACGAAAATTGGAAAATTTTGAAGGGACTTTGAAAAAATTTCAACTGGAATTTTAGCAATTTTGACATGAAGTTGGAAACATGTGGACATGGATTTTGAAAATTCTAGAGAGAAGTTTCAAATATTCAATAGGATTTCAACAGTTTTGAGAGGGATTTGAAAAGTTTCAATGGGAATGGGAAGAATTGGGACGAAAATTGGAAAATTTTTAAGGGACTTTGAAAAAATTTCAACTGGAATTTTAGCAATTTTGACGTGAAATTGTAAACATGTGGACATGGATTTTGAAAATTCTAGAGAGAATTTTAAAAGCTTCAAGAGAATTTCCACAGTTTTGAGAGGGATTTGAAAAGTTTCAATGGGAATGGGAAGAATTGGGACGAAAATTGGAAAATTTTTAAGGGACTTTGAAATAATTTCAACTGGAATTTTAGCAATTTTGACGTGAAATTGTAAACATGTTGACGTGGATTTTGAAAATTCTAGAGAGAATTTTAAAAGTTTCAACAGAATTTCAACAGTTTTGAGAGGGATTTGAAAAGTTTCAATGGGAATGGGAAGAATTGGGACGAAAATTGGAAAATTTTGAAGGGACTTTGAAAAAATTTCAACTGGAATTTTAGCAATTTTGACGTGAAATTGTAAACATGTTGAAGTGGATTTTGAAAATTCTAGAGAGAATTTTAAAAGCTTCAACAGAATTTCAACAGTTTTGAGAGGGATTTGAAAAGTTTCAATGGGAATGGGAAGAATTGGGAGGAAAATTGGAAAATTTTTAAGGGACTTTGAAAAAATTTCAACTGGAATTTTAGCAATTTTGACGTGAAATTGTAAAGATGTGGACATGGATTTTGAAAATTCTAGAGAGAATTTTAAAAGCTTCAAGAGAATTTCCACAGTTTTGAGAGGGATTTGAAAAGTTTCAATGGGAATGGGAAGAATTGGGACGAAAATTGGAAAATTTTTAAGGGACTTTGAAAAAATTTCAACTGGAATTTTAGCAATTTTGACGTGAAATTTTAAACATGTTGAAGTGGATTTTGAAAATTCTAGAGAGAATTTTAAAAGCTTCAACAGAATTTCAACAGTTTTGAGAGGGATTTGAAAAGTTTCAATGGGAATGGGAAGAATTGGGACGAAAATTGGAAAACTTTTAAGGGACTTTGAAAAAATTTCAACTAGAATTTTAGCAATTTTGACATGAAGTTGGAAACATGTGGACATGGATTTTGAAAATTCTAGAGAGAAGTTTCAAACATTCAGTAGGATTTCAACAGTTTTGAGAGGGATTTGAAAAGTTTCAATGGGAATGGGAAGAATTGGGACGAAAATTGGAAAATTTTTAAGGGACTTTGAAAAAATTTCAACTGGAATTTTAGCAATTTTGACGTGAAATTGTAAACATGTGGACATGGATTTTGAAAATTCTAGAGAGAATTTTAAAAGCTTCAACAGAATTTCAACAGTTTTGAGAGGGATTTGAAAAGTTTCAATGGGAATGGGAAGAATTGGGACGAAAATTGGAAAACTTTTAAGGGACTTTGAAAAAATTTCAACTGGAATTTTAGCAACTTTGACGTGAAATTGTAAACATGTTGAAGTGGATTTTGAAAATTCTAGAGAGAATTTTAAAAGCTTCAACAGAATTTCAACAGTTTTGAGAGGGATTTGAAAAGTTTCAATGGGAATGGGAAGAATTGGGACGAAAATTGGAAAATTTTTAAGGGACTTTGAAAAAATTTCAACTGGAATTTTAGCAATTTTGACGTGAAATTCTAAACATGTTGAAGTGGATTTTGAAAATTCTAGAGAGAATTTTAAAAGCTTCAATAGAATTTCAACAGTTTTGAGAGGGATTTGAAAAGTTTCAATGGGAATGGGAAGAATTGGGACGAAAATTGGAAAATTTTTAAGGGACTTTGAAAAAATTTCAACTAGAATTTTAGCAATTTTGACATGAAGTTGGAAACATGTGGACATGGATTTTGAAAATTCTAGAGAGAAGTTTCAAACATTCAGTAGGATTTCAACAGTTTTGAGAGGGATTTGAAAAGTTTCAATGGGAATGGGAAGAATTGGGACGAAAATTGGAAAATTTTTAAGGGACTTTGAAAAAATTTCAACTGGAATTTTAGCAATTTTGACGTGAAATTTTAAACATGTTGAAGTGGATTTTGAAAATTCTAGAGAGAATTTTAAAAGCTTCAACAGAATTTCAACAGTTTTGAGAGGGATTTGAAAAGTTTCAATGGGAATGGGAAGAATTGGGACGAAAATTGGAAAATTTTGAAGGGACTTTGAAAAAATTTCAACTGGAATTTTAGCAACTTTGACGTGAAATTGTAAACATGTTGAAGTGGATTTTGAAAATTCTAGAGAGAATTTTAAAAGCTTCAACAGAATTTCAACAGTTTTGAGAGGGATTTGAAAAGTTTCAATGGGAATGGGAAGAATTGGGACGAAAATTGGAAAATTTTTAAGGGACTTTGAAAAAATTTCAACTGGAATTTTAGCAATTTTGACATGAAGTTGGAAACATGTGGACATGGATTTTGAAAATTCTAGAGAGAAGTTTCAAATATTCAATAGGATTTCAAGAGTTTTGAGAGGGATTTGAAAAGTTTCAATGGGAATGGGAAGAATTGGGACGAAAACTGGAAAATTTTTAAGGGACTTTGAAAAAAATTCAACTGGAATTTTAGCAATTTTGACGTGAAATTGTAAACATGTTGAAGTGGATTTTGAAAATTCTAGAGAGAATTTTAAAAGCCTCAACAGAATTTCAACAGTTTTGAGAGGGATTTGAAAAGTTTCAATGGGAATGGGAAGAATTGGGATGAAAATTGGAAAATTTTTAAGGGACTTTGAAAAAATTTCAACTGGAATTTTAGCAATTTTGACGTGAAATTGTAAACATGTTGATGTGGATTTTGAAAATTCTAGAGAGAATTTTAAAAGCTTCAAGAGAATTTCCACAGTTTTGAGAGGGATTTGAAAAGTTTCAATGGGAATGGGAAGAATTGGGACGAAAACTGGAAAATTTTTAAGGGACTTTGAAAAAATTTCAACTGGAATTTTAGCAATTTTGACGTGAAATTGTAAACATGTTGAAGTGGATTTTGAAAATTCTAGAGAGAATTTTAAAAGCTTCAACAGAATTTCAACAGTTTTGAGAGGGATTTGAAAAGTTTGAATGGGAATGGGAAGAATTGGGACGAAAACTGGAAAATTTTTAAGGGACTTTGAAAAAATTTCAACTAGAATTTTAGCAATTTTGACATGAAGTTGGAAACATGTGGACATGGATTTTGAAAATTCTAGAGAGAAGTTTCAAACATTCAGTAGGATTTCAACAGTTTTGAGAGGGATTTGAAAAGTTTCAATGGGAATGGGAAGAATTGGGACGAAAATTGGAAAATTTTTAAGGGACTTTGAAAAAATTTCAACTGGAATTTTAGCAATTTTGACATGAAATTGTAAACCTGTAGACATGGATTTTGAAAATTCTAGAGAGAATTTTAAAAGCTTCAAGAGAATTTCCACAGTTTTGAGAGGGATTTGAAAAGTTTCAATGGGAATGGGAAGAATTGGGACGAAAATTGGAAAATTTTGAAGGGACTTTGAAAAAATTTCAACTGGAATTTTAGCAACTTTGACGTGAAATTGTAAACATGTTGAAGTGGATTTTGAAAATTCTAGAGAGAATTTTAAAAGCCTCAACAGAATTTCAACAGTTTTGAGAGGGATTTGAAAAGTTTCAATGGGAATGGGAAGAATTGGGACGAAAATTGGAAAATTTTTAAGGGACTTTGAAAAAATTTCAACTGGAATTTTAGCAATTTTGACATGAAGTTGGAAACATGTGGACATGGATTTTGAAAATTCTAGAGAGAAGTTTTAAATATTCAATAGGATTTCAAACAGTTTTGAGAGGGATTTGAAAAGTTTCAATGGGAATGGGAAGAATTGGGACGAAAATTGGAAAATTTTGAAGGGACTTTGAAAAAATTTCAACTGGAATTTTAGCAATTTTGACGTGAAATTGTAAACCTGTAGACATGGAATTTGAAAATTCTAGAGAGAATTTTAAAAGCTTCAAGAGAATTTCCACAGTTTTGAGAGGGATTTGAAAAGTTTCAATGGGAATGGGAAGAATTGGGACGAAAATTGGAAAATTTTTAAGGGACTTTGAAAAAATTTCAACTGGAATTTTAGCAACTTTGACGTGAAATTGTAAACATGTTGAAGTGGATTTTGAAAATTCTAGAGAGAATTTTAAAAGCTTCAACAGAATTTCAACAGTTTTGAGAGGGATTTGAAAAGTTTCAATGGGAATGGGAAGAATTGGGACGAAAATTGGACAATTTTTAAGGGACTTTGAAAAAATTTCAACTGGAATTTTAGCAATTTTGACATGAAGTTGGAAACATGTGGACATGGATTTTGAAAATTCTAGAGAGAAGTTTCAAATATTCAATAGGATTTCAACAGTTTTGAGAGGGATTTGAAAAGTTTCAATGGGAATGGGAAGAATTGGGACGAAAACTGGAAAATTTTTAAGGGACTTTGAAAAAAATTCAACTGGAATTTTAGCAATTTTGACGTGAAATTGTAAACATGTTGAAGTAAATTTTGAAAATTCTAGAGAGAATTTTAAAAGCCTCAACAGAATTTCAACAGTTTTGAGAGGGATTTGAAAAGTTTCAATGGGAATGGGAAGAATTGGGACGAAAATTGGAAAATTTTTAAGGGACTTTGAAAAAATTTCAACTGGAATTTTAGCAATTTTGACATGAAGTTGGAAACATGTGGACATGGATTTTGAAAATTCTAGAGAGAAGTTTTAAATATTCAATAGGATTTCAACAGTTTTGAGAGGGATTTGAAAAGTTTCAATGGGAATGGGAAGAATTGGGACGAAAATTGGAAAATTTTGAAGGGACTTTGAAAAAATTTCAACTGGAATTTTAGCAATTTTGACGTGAAATTGTAAACATGTGGACATGGATTTTGAAAATTCTAGAGAGAATTTTAAAAGCCTCAACAGAATTTCAACAGTTTTGAGAGGGATTTGAAAAGTTTCAATGGGAATGGGAAGAATTGGGATGAAAATTGGAAAATTTTTAAGGGACTTTGAAAAAATTTCAACTGGAATTTTAGCAATTTTGACGTGAAATTGTAAACATGTTGATGTGGATTTTGAAAATTCTAGAGAGAATTTTAAAAGCTTCAACAGAATTTCCACAGTTTTGAGAGGGATTTGAAAAGTTTCAATGGGAATGGGAAGAATTGGGACAAAAATTGGAAAATTTTTAAGGGACTTTGAAAAAATTTCAACTGGAATTTTAGCAATTTTGACGTGAAATTGTAAACATGTTGAAGTGGATTTTGAAAATTCTAGAGAGAATTTTAAAAGCTTCAACAGAATTTCAACAGTTTTGAGAGGGATTTGAAAAGTTTCAATGGGAATGGGAAGAATTGGGACGAAAATTGGAAAACTTTTAAGGGACTTTGAAAAAATTTCAACTGGAATTTTAGCAATTTTGACGTGAAATTGTAAACATGTGGACATGGATTTTGAAAATTCTAGAGAGAATTTTAAAAGCTTCAACAGAATTTCAACAGTTTTGAGAGGGATTTGAAAAGTTTCAATGGGAATGGGAAGAATTGGGACGAAAATTGGAAAACTTTTAAGGGACTTTGAAAAAATTTCAACTGGAATTTTAGCAACTTTGACGTGAAATTGTAAACATGTTGAAGTGGATTTTGAAAATTCTAGAGAGAATTTTAAAAGCTTCAACAGAATTTCAACAGTTTTGAGAGGGATTTGAAAAGTTTCAATGGGAATGGGAAGAATTGGGACGAAAATTGGAAAATTTTTAAGGGACTTTGAAAAAATTTCAACTAGAATTTTAGCAATTTTGACATGAAGTTGGAAACATGTGGACATGGATTTTGAAAATTCTAGAGAGAAGTTTCAGACATTCAGTAGGATTTCAACAGTTTTGAGAGGGATTTGAAAAGTTTCAATGGGAATGGGAAGAATTGGGACGAAAATTGGAAAATTTTTAAGGGACTTTGAAAACATTTCAACTGGAATTTTAGCAATTTTGACGTGAAATTCTAAACATGTTGAAGTGGATTTTGAAAATTCTAGAGAGAATTTTAAAAGCTTCAACAGAATTTCAACAGTTTTGAGAGGGATTTGAAAAGTTTCAATGGGAATGGGAAGAATTGGGACGAAAATTGGAAAATTTTTAAGGGACTTTGAAAAAATTTCAACTGGAATTTTAGCAACTTTGACGTGAAATTGTAAACATGTTGAAGTGGATTTTGAAAATTCTAGAGAGAATTTTAAAAGCTTCAACAGAATTTCAACAGTTTTGAGAGGGATTTGAAAAGTTTCAATGGGAATGGGAAGAATTGGGACGAAAATTGGAAAATTTTTAAGGGACTTTGAAAAAATTTCAACTGGAATTTTAGCAATTTTGACATGAAGTTGGAAACATGTGGACATGGATTTTGAAAATTCTAGAGAGAAGTTTCAAATATTCAATAGGATTTCAAGAGTTTTGAGAGGGATTTGAAAAGTTTCAATGGGAATGGGAAGAATTGGGACGAAAACTGGAAAATTTTTAAGGGACTTTGAAAAAAATTCAACTGGAATTTTAGCAATTTTGACGTGAAATTGTAAACATGTTGAAGTGGATTTTGAAAATTCTAGAGAGAATTTTAAAAGCCTCAACAGAATTTCAACAGTTTTGAGAGGGATTTGAAAAGTTTCAATGGGAATGGGAAGAATTGGGACGAAAATTGGAAAATTTTTAAGGGACTTTGAAAAAATTTCAACTGGAATTTTAGCAATTTTGACATGAAGTTAGAAACATGTGGACATGGATTTTGAAAATTCTAGAGAGAAGTTTTAAATATTCAATAGGATTTCAACAGTTTTGAGAGGGATTTGAAAAGTTTCAATGGGAATGGGAAGAATTGGGACGAAAATTGGAAAATTTTGAAGGGACTTTGAAAAAATTTCAACTGGAATTTTAGCAATTTTGACGTGAAATTGTAAACATGTGGACATGGATTTTGAAAATTCTAGAGAGAATTTTAAAAGCCTCAACAGAATTTCAACAGTTTTGAGAGGGATTTGAAAAGTTTCAATGGGAATGGGAAGAATTGGGATGAAAATTGGAAAATTTTTAAGGGACTTTGAAAAAATTTCAACTGGAATTTTAGCAATTTTGACGTGAAATTGTAAACATGTTGATGTGGATTTTGAAAATTCTAGAGAGAATTTTAAAAGCTTCAAGAGAATTTCCACAGTTTTGAGAGGGATTTGAAAAGTTTCAATGGGAATGGGAAGAATTGGGACAAAAATTGGAAAATTTTTAAGGGACTTTGAAAAAATTTCAACTGGAATTTTAGCAATTTTGACGTGAAATTGTAAACATGTTGAAGTGGATTTTGAAAATTCTAGAGAGAATTTTAAAAGCTTCAACAGAATTTCAACAGTTTTGAGAGGGATTTGAAAAGTTTGAATGGGAATGGGAAGAATTGGGACGAAAACTGGAAAATTTTTAAGGGACTTTGAAAAAATTTCAACTAGAATTTTAGCAATTTTGACATGAAGTTGGAAACATGTGGACATGGATTTTGAAAATTCTAGAGAGAAGTTTCAAACATTCAGTAGGATTTCAACAGTTTTGAGAGGGATTTGAAAAGTTTCAATGGGAATGGGAAGAATTGGGACGAAAATTGGAAAATTTTTAAGGGACTTTGAAAAAATTTCAACTGGAATTTTAGCAATTTTGACGTGAAATTGTAAACCTGTAGACATGGATTTTGAAAATTCTAGAGAGAATTTTAAAAGCTTCAAGAGAATTTCAACAGTTTTGAGAGGGATTTGAAAAGTTTCAATGGGAATGGGAAGAATTGGGACGAAAATTGGAAAATTTTTAAGGGACTTTGAAAAAATTTCAACTGGAATTTTAGCAACTTTGACGTGAAATTGTAAACATGTTGAAGTGGATTTTGAAAATTCTAGAGAGAATTTTAAAAGCTTCAACAGAATTTCAACAGTTTTGAGAGGGATTTGAAAAGTTTCAATGGGAATGGGAAGAATTGGGACGAAAATTGGAAAATTTTTAAGGGACTTTGAAAACATTTCAACTGGAATTTTAGCAATTTTGACGTGAAATTCTAAACATGTTGAAGTGGATTTTGAAAATTCTAGAGAGAATTTTAAAAGCTTCAACAGAATTTCAACAGTTTTGAGAGGGATTTGAAAAGTTTCAATGGGAATGGGAAGAATTGGGACGAAAATTGGAAAATTTTGAAGGGACTTTGAAAAAATTTCAACTGGAATTTTAGCAACTTTGACGTGAAATTGTAAACATGTTGAAGTGGATTTTGAAAATTCTAGAGAGAATTTTAAAAGCTTCAACAGAATTTCAACAGTTTTGAGAGGGATTTGAAAAGTTTCAATGGGAATGGGAAGAATTGGGACGAAAATTGGACAATTTTTAAGGGACTTTGAAAAAATTTCAACTGGAATTTTAGCAATTTTGACATGAAGTTGGAAACATGTGGACATGGATTTTGAAAATTCTAGAGAGAAGTTTCAAATATTCAATAGGATTTCAACAGTTTTGAGAGGGATTTGAAAAGTTTCAATGGGAATGGGAAGAATTGGGACGAAAATTGGAAAATTTTTAAGGGACTTTGAAAAAAATTCAACTGGAATTTTAGCAATTTTGACGTGAAATTCTAAACATGTTGAAGTGGATTTTGAAAATTCTAGAGAGAATTTTAAAAGCTTCAACAGAATTTCAACAGTTTTGAGAGGGATTTGAAAAGTTTCAATGGGAATGGGAAGAATTGGGACGAAAATTGGAAAATTTTTAAGGGACTTTGAAAAAATTTCAACTGGAATTTTAGCAACTTTGACGTGAAATTGTAAACATGTTGAAGTGGATTTTGAAAATTCTAGAGAGAATTTTAAAAGCTTCAACAGAATTTCAACAGTTTTGAGAGGGATTTGAAAAGTTTCAATGGGAATGGGAAGAATTGGGACGAAAATTGGAAAATTTTTAAGGGACTTTGAAAAAATTTCAACTGGAATTTTAGCAATTTTGACATGAAGTTGGAAACATGTGGACATGGATTTTGAAAATTCTAGAGAGAAGTTTCAAATATTCAATAGGATTTCAAGAGTTTTGAGAGGGATTTGAAAAGTTTCAATGGGAATGGGAAGAATTGGGACGAAAACTGGAAAATTTTTAAGGGACTTTGAAAAAAATTCAACTGGAATTTTAGCAATTTTGACGTGAAATTGTAAACATGTTGAAGTGGATTTTGAAAATTCTAGAGAGAATTTTAAAAGCCTCAACAGAATTTCAACAGTTTTGAGAGGGATTTGAAAAGTTTCAATGGGAATGGGAAGAATTGGGACGAAAATTGGAAAATTTTTAAGGGACTTTGAAAAAATTTCAACTGGAATTTTAGCAATTTTGACATGAAGTTAGAAACATGTGGACATGGATTTTGAAAATTCTAGAGAGAAGTTTTAAATATTCAATAGGATTTCAACAGTTTTGAGAGGGATTTGAAAAGTTTCAATGGGAATGGGAGGAATTGGGACGAAAATTGGAAAATTTTTAAGGGACTTTGAAAAAATTTCAACTGGAATTTTAGCAATTTTGACGTGAAATTGTAAACATGTTGATGTGGATTTTGAAAATTCTAGAGAGAATTTTAAAAGCTTCAAGAGAATTTCCACAGTTTTGAGAGGGATTTGAAAAGTTTCAATGGGAATGGGAAGAATTGGGACAAAAATTGGAAAATTTTTAAGGGACTTTGAAAAAATTTCAACTGGAATTTTAGCAATTTTGACGTGAAATTGTAAACATGTTGAAGTGGATTTTGAAAATTCTAGAGAGAATTTTAAAAGCTTCAACAGAATTTCAACAGTTTTGAGAGGGATTTGAAAAGTTTGAATGGGAATGGGAAGAATTGGGACGAAAACTGGAAAATTTTTAAGGGACTTTGAAAAAATTTCAACTAGAATTTTAGCAATTTTGACATGAAGTTGGAAACATGTGGACATGGATTTTGAAAATTCTAGAGAGAAGTTTCAAACATTCAGTAGGATTTCAACAGTTTTGAGAGGGATTTGAAAAGTTTCAATGGGAATGGGAAGAATTGGGACGAAAATTGGAAAATTTTTAAGGGACTTTGAAAAAATTTCAACTGGAATTTTAGCAACTTTGACGTGAAATTGTAAACATGTTGAAGTGGATTTTGAAAATTCTAGAGAGAATTTTAAAAGCTTCAACAGAATTTCAACAGTTTTGAGAGGGATTTGAAAAGTTTCAATGGGAATGGGAAGAATTGGGACGAAAATTGGAAAATTTTTAAGGGACTTTGAAAACATTTCAACTGGAATTTTAGCAATTTTGACGTGAAATTCTAAACATGTTGAAGTGGATTTTGAAAATTCTAGAGAGAATTTTAAAAGCTTCAACAGAATTTCAACAGTTTTGAGAGGGATTTGAAAAGTTTCAATGGGAATGGGAAGAATTGGGACGAAAATTGGAAAATTTTGAAGGGACTTTGAAAAAATTTCAACTGGAATTTTAGCAACTTTGACGTGAAATTGTAAACATGTTGAAGTGGATTTTGAAAATTCTAGAGAGAATTTTAAAAGCTTCAACAGAATTTCAACAGTTTTGAGAGGGATTTGAAAAGTTTCAATGGGAATGGGAAGAATTGGGACGAAAATTGGACAATTTTTAAGGGACTTTGAAAAAATTTCAACTGGAATTTTAGCAATTTTGACATGAAGTTGGAAACATGTGGACATGGATTTTGAAAATTCTAGAGAGAAGTTTCAAATATTCAATAGGATTTCAACAGTTTTGAGAGGGATTTGAAAAGTTTCAATGGGAATGGGAAGAATTGGGACGAAAATTGGAAAATTTTTAAGGGACTTTGAAAAAAATTCAACTGGAATTTTAGCAATTTTGACGTGAAATTCTAAACATGTTGAAGTGGATTTTGAAAATTCTAGAGAGAATTTTAAAAGCTTCAACAGAATTTCAACAGTTTTGAGAGGGATTTGAAAAGTTTCAATGGGAATGGGAAGAATTGGGATGAAAATTGGAAAATTTTTAAGGGACTTTGAAAAAATTTCAACTGGAATTTTAGCAATTTTGACGTGAAATTGTAAACATGTTGATGTGGATTTTGAAAATTCTAGAGAGAATTTTAAAAGCTTCAAGAGAATTTCCACAGTTTTGAGAGGGATTTGAAAAGTTTCAATGGGAATGGGAAGAATTGGGACAAAAATTGGAAAATTTTTAAGGGACTTTGAAAAAATTTCAACTGGAATTTTAGCAATTTTGACGTGAAATTGTAAACATGTTGAAGTGGATTTTGAAAATTCTAGAGAGAATTTTAAAAGCTTCAACAGAATTTCAACAGTTTTGAGAGGGATTTGAAAAGTTTGAATGGGAATGGGAAGAATTGGGACGAAAACTGGAAAATTTTTAAGGGACTTTGAAAAAATTTCAACTAGAATTTTAGCAATTTTGACATGAAGTTGGAAACATGTGGACATGGATTTTGAAAATTCTAGAGAGAAGTTTCAAACATTCAGTAGGATTTCAACAGTTTTGAGAGGGATTTGAAAAGTTTCAATGGGAATGGGAAGAATTGGGACGAAAATTGGAAAATTTTTAAGGGACTTTGAAAAAATTTCAACTGGAATTTTAGCAATTTTGACGTGAAATTGTAAACCTGTAGACATGGATTTTGAAAATTCTAGAGAGAATTTTAAAAGCTTCAAGAGAATTTCAACAGTTTTGAGAGGGATTTGAAAAGTTTCAATGGGAATGGGAAGAATTGGGACGAAAATTGGAAAATTTTGAAGGGACTTTGAAAAAATTTCAACTGGAATTTTAGCAACTTTGACGTGAAATTGTAAACATGTTGAAGTGGATTTTGAAAATTCTAGAGAGAATTTTAAAAGCTTCAACAGAATTTCAACAGTTTTGAGAGGGATTTGAAAAGTTTCAATGGGAATGGGAAGAATTGGGACGAAAATTGGAAAATTTTTAAGGGACTTTGAAAACATTTCAACTGGAATTTTAGCAATTTTGACGTGAAATTGTAAACATGTTGAAGTGGATTTTGAAAATTCTAGAGAGAATTTTAAAAGCTTCAACAGAATTTCAACAGTTTTGAGAGGGATTTGAAAAGTTTCAATGGGAATGGGAAGAATTGGGACGAAAATTGGACAATTTTTAAGGGACTTTGAAAAAATTTCAACTGGAATTTTAGCAATTTTGACATGAAGTTGGAAACATGTGGACATGGATTTTGAAAATTCTAGAGAGAAGTTTCAAATATTCAATAGGATTTCAACAGTTTTGAGAGGGATTTGAAAAGTTTCAATGGGAATGGGAAGAATTGGGACGAAAACTGGAAAATTTTTAAGGGACTTTGAAAAAAATTCAACTGGAATTTTAGCAATTTTGACGTGAAATTGTAAACATGTTGAAGTGGATTTTGAAAATTCTAGAGAGAATTTTAAAAGCCTCAACAGAATTTCAACAGTTTTGAGAGGGATTTGAAAAGTTTCAATGGGAATGGGAAGAATTGGGACGAAAATTGGAAAATTTTTAAGGGACTTTGAAAAAATTTCAACTGGAATTTTAGCAATTTTGACATGAAGTTGGAAACATGTGGACATGGATTTTGAAAATTCTAGAGAGAAGTTTTAAATATTCAATAGGATTTCAACAGTTTTGAGAGGGATTTGAAAAGTTTCAATGGGAATGGGAAGAATTGGGACGAAAATTGGAAAATTTTGAAGGGACTTTGAAAAAATTTCAACTGGAATTTTAGCAATTTTGACGTGAAATTGTAAACATGTGGACATGGATTTTGAAAATTCTAGAGAGAATTTTAAAAGCCTCAACAGAATTTCAACAGTTTTGAGAGGGATTTGAAAAGTTTCAATGGGAATGGGAAGAATTGGGATGAAAATTGGAAAATTTTTAAGGGACTTTGAAAAAATTTCAACTGGAATTTTAGCAATTTTGACGTGAAATTGTAAACATGTTGATGTGGATTTTGAAAATTCTAGAGAGAATTTTAAAAGCTTCAAGAGAATTTCCACAGTTTTGAGAGGGATTTGAAAAGTTTCAATGGGAATGGGAAGAATTGGGACAAAAATTGGAAAATTTTTAAGGGACTTTGAAAAAATTTCAACTGGAATTTTAGCAATTTTGACGTGAAATTGTAAACATGTTGAAGTGGATTTTGAAAATTCTAGAGAGAATTTTAAAAGCTTCAACAGAATTTCAACAGTTTTGAGAGGGATTTGAAAAGTTTGAATGGGAATGGGAAGAATTGGGACGAAAACTGGAAAATTTTGAAGGGACTTTGAAAAAATTTCAACTGGAATTTTAGCAACTTTGACGTGAAATTGTAAACATGTTGAAGTGGATTTTGAAAATTCTAGAGAGAATTTTAAAAGCCTCAACAGAATTTCAACAGTTTTGAGAGGGATTTGAAAAGTTTCAATGGGAATGGGAAGAATTGGGACGAAAATTGGACAATTTTTAAGGGACTTTGAAAAAATTTCAACTGGAATTTTAGCAATTTTGACATGAAGTTGGAAACATGTGGACATGGATTTTGAAAATTCTAGAGAGAAGTTTCAAATATTCAATAGGATTTCAACAGTTTTGAGAGGGATTTGAAAAGTTTCAATGGGAATGGGAAGAATTGGGACGAAAAGTGGAAAATTTTTAAGGGACTTTGAAAAAAATTCAACTGGAATTTTAGCAATTTTGACGTGAAATTGTAAACATGTTGAAGTGGATTTTGAAAATTCTAGAGAGAATTTTAAAAGCCTCAACAGAATTTCAACAGTTTTGAGAGGGATTTGAAAAGTTTGAATGGGAATGGGAAGAATTGGGACGAAAACTGGAAAATTTTTAAGGGACTTTGAAAAAATTTCAACTAGAATTTTAGCAATTTTGACATGAAGTTGGAAACATGTGGACATGGATTTTGAAAATTCTAGAGAGAAGTTTCAAACATTCAGTAGGATTTCAACAGTTTTGAGAGGGATTTGAAAAGTTTCAATGGGAATGGGAAGAATTGGGACGAAAATTGGAAAATTTTGAAGGGACTTTGAAAAAATTTCAACTGGAATTTTAGCAACTTTGACGTGAAATTGTAAACATGTTGAAGTGGATTTTGAAAATTCTAGAGAGAATTTTAAAAGCTTCAACAGAATTTCAACAGTTTTGAGAGGGATTTGAAAAGTTTCAATGGGAATGGGAAGAATTGGGACGAAAATTGGAAAATTTTTAAGGGACTTTGAAAACATTTCAACTGGAATTTTAGCAATTTTGACGTGAAATTCTAAACATGTTGAAGTGGATTTTGAAAATTCTAGAGAGAATTTTAAAAGCTTCAACAGAATTTCAACAGTTTTGAGAGGGATTTGAAAAGTTTCAATGGGAATGGGAAGAATTGGGACGAAAATTGGACAATTTTTAAGGGACTTTGAAAAAATTTCAACTGGAATTTTAGCAATTTTGACATGAAGTTGGAAACATGTAGACATGGATTTTGAAAATTCTAGAGAGAAGTTTCAAATATTCAATAGGATTTCAACAGTTTTGAGAGGGATTTGAAAAGTTTCAATGGGAATGGGAAGAATTGGGACGAAAACTGGAAAATTTTTAAGGGACTTTGAAAAAAATTCAACTGGAATTTTAGCAATTTTGACGTGAAATTGTAAACATGTTGAAGTGGATTTTGAAAATTCTAGAGAGAATTTTAAAAGCCTCAACAGAATTTCAACAGTTTTGAGAGGGATTTGAAAAGTTTCAATGGGAATGGGAAGAATTGGGACGAAAATTGGAAAATTTTTAAGGGACTTTGAAAAAATTTCAACTGGAATTTTAGCAATTTTGACATGAAGTTGGAAACATGTGGACATGGATTTTGAAAATTCTAGAGAGAAGTTTTAAATATTCAATAGGATTTCAACAGTTTTGAGAGGGATTTGAAAAGTTTCAATGGGAATGGGAAGAATTGGGACGAAAATTGGAAAATTTTGAAGGGACTTTGAAAAAATTTCAACTGGAATTTTAGCAATTTTGACGTGAAATTGTAAACCTGTAGACATGGATTTTGAAAATTCTAGAGAGAATTTTAAAAGCTTCAACAGAATTTCAACAGTTTTGAGAGGGATTTGAAAAGTTTCAATGGGAATGGGAAGAATTGGGACGAAAATTGGAAAATTTTGAAGGGACTTTGAAAAAATTTCAACTGGAATTTTAGCAACTTTGACGTGAAATTGTAAACATGTTGAAGTGGATTTTGAAAATTCTAGAGAGAATTTTAAAAGCTTCAACAGAATTTCAACAGTTTTGAGAGGGATTTGAAAAGTTTGAATGGGAATGGGAAGAATTGGGACGAAAATTGGACAATTTTTAAGGGACTTTGAAAAAATTTCAACTGGAATTTTAGCAATTTTGACATGAAGTTGGAAACATGTGGACATGGATTTTGAAAATTCTAGAGAGAAGTTTCAAATATTCAATAGGATTTCAACAGTTTTGAGAGGGATTTGAAAAGTTTCAATGGGAATGGGAAGAATTGGGACGAAAACTGGAAAATTTTTAAGGGACTTTGAAAAAAATTCAACTGGAATTTTAGCAATTTTGACGTGAAATTGTAAACATGTTGAAGTGGATTTTGAAAATTCTAGAGAGAATTTTAAAAGCCTCAACAGAATTTCAACAGTTTTGAGAGGGATTTGAAAAGTTTCAATGGGAATGGGAAGAATTGGGACGAAAATTGGAAAATTTTTAAGGGACTTTGAAAAAATTTCAACTGGAATTTTAGCAATTTTGACATGAAGTTGGAAACATGTGGACATGGATTTTGAAAATTCTAGAGAGAAGTTTTAAATATTCAATAGGATTTCAACAGTTTTGAGAGGGATTTGAAAAGTTTCAATGGGAATGGGAAGAATTGGGACGAAAATTGGAAAATTTTGAAGGGACTTTGAAAAAATTTCAACTGGAATTTTAGCAATTTTGACGTGAAATTGTAAACATGTGGACATGGATTTTGAAAATTCTAGAGAGAATTTTAAAAGCCTCAACAGAATTTCAACAGTTTTGAGAGGGATTTGAAAAGTTTCAATGGGAATGGGAAGAATTGGGATGAAAATTGGAAAATTTTTAAGGGACTTTGAAAAAATTTCAACTGGAATTTTAGCAATTTTGACGTGAAATTGTAAACATGTTGAAGTGGATTTTGAAAATTCTAGAGAGAATTTTAAAAGCTTCAAGAGAATTTCCACAGTTTTGAGAGGGATTTGAAAAGTTTCAATGGGAATGGGAAGAATTGGGACAAAAATTGGAAAATTTTTAAGGGACTTTGAAAAAATTTCAACTGGAATTTTAGCAATTTTGACGTGAAATTGTAAACATGTTGAAGTGGATTTTGAAAATTCTAGAGAGAATTTTAAAAGCTTCAACAGAATTTCAACAGTTTTGAGAGGGATTTGAAAAGTTTGAATGGGAATGGGAAGAATTGGGACGAAAACTGGAAAATTTTGAAGGGACTTTGAAAAAATTTCAACTAGAATTTTAGCAATTTTGACATGAAGTTGGAAACATGTGGACATGGATTTTGAAAATTCTAGAGAGAAGTTTCAAACATTCAGTAGGATTTCAACAGTTTTGAGAGGGATTTGAAAAGTTTCAATGGGAATGGGAAGAATTGGGACGAAAATTGGAAAATTTTTAAGGGACTTTGAAAAAATTTCAACTGGAATTTTAGCAATTTTGACGTGAAATTGTAAACCTGTAGACATGGATTTTGAAAATTCTAGAGAGAATTTTAAAAGCTTCAAGAGAATTTCAACAGTTTTGAGAGGGATTTGAAAAGTTTCAATGGGAATGGGAAGAATTGGGACGAAAATTGGAAAATTTTGAAGGGACTTTGAAAAAATTTCAACTGGAATTTTAGCAACTTTGACGTGAAATTGTAAACATGTTGAAGTGGATTTTGAAAATTCTAGAGAGAATTTTAAAAGCTTCAACAGAATTTCAACAGTTTTGAGAGGGATTTGAAAAGTTTCAATGGGAATGGGAAGAATTGGGACGAAAATTGGAAAATTTTTAAGGGACTTTGAAAACATTTCAACTGGAATTTTAGCAATTTTGACGTGAAATTCTAAACATGTTGAAGTGGATTTTGAAAATTCTAGAGAGAATTTTAAAAGCTTCAACAGAATTTCAACAGTTTTGAGAGGGATTTGAAAAGTTTCAATGGGAATGGGAAGAATTGGGACGAAAATTGGACAATTTTTAAGGGACTTTGAAAAAATTTCAACTGGAATTTTAGCAATTTTGACATGAAGTTGGAAACATGTGGACATGGATTTTGAAAATTCTAGAGAGAAGTTTCAAATATTCAATAGGATTTCAACAGTTTTGAGAGGGATTTGAAAAGTTTCAATGGGAATGGGAAGAATTGGGACGAAAACTGGAAAATTTTTAAGGGACTTTGAAAAAAATTCAACTGGAATTTTAGCAATTTTGACGTGAAATTGTAAACATGTTGAAGTGGATTTTGAAAATTCTAGAGAGAATTTTAAAAGCCTCAACAGAATTTCAACAGTTTTGAGAGGGATTTGAAAAGTTTCAATGGGAATGGGAAGAATTGGGACGAAAATTGGAAAATTTTTAAGGGACTTTGAAAAATTTCAACTGGAATTTTAGCAATTTTGACATGAAGTTGGAAACATGTGGACATGGATTTTGAAAATTCTAGAGAGAAGTTTTAAATATTCAATAGGATTTCAACAGTTTTGAGAGGGATTTGAAAAGTTTCAATGGGAATGGGAAGAATTGGGACGAAAATTGGAAAATTTTGAAGGGACTTTGAAAAAATTTCAACTGGAATTTTAGCAATTTTGACGTGAAATTGTAAACCTGTAGACATGGATTTTGAAAATTCTAGAGAGAATTTTAAAAGCTTCAACAGAATTTCAACAGTTTTGAGAGGGATTTGAAAAGTTTCAATGGGAATGGGAAGAATTGGGACGAAAATTGGAAAATTTTGAAGGGACTTTGAAAAAATTTCAACTGGAATTTTAGCAACTTTGACGTGAAATTGTAAACATGTTGAAGTGGATTTTGAAAATTCTAGAGAGAATTTTAAAAGCTTCAACAGAATTTCAACAGTTTTGAGAGGGATTTGAAAAGTTTCAATGGGAATGGGAAGAATTGGGACGAAAATTGGACAATTTTTAAGGGACTTTGAAAAAATTTCAACTGGAATTTTAGCAATTTTGACATGAAGTTGGAAACATGTGGACATGGATTTTGAAAATTCTAGAGAGAAGTTTCAAATATTCAATAGGATTTCAACAGTTTTGAGAGGGATTTGAAAAGTTTCAATGGGAATGGGAAGAATTGGGACGAAAACTGGAAAATTTTTAAGGGACTTTGAAAAAAATTCAACTGGAATTTTAGCAATTTTGACGTGAAATTGTAAACATGTTGAAGTGGATTTTGAAAATTCTAGAGAGAATTTTAAAAGCCTCAACAGAATTTCAACAGTTTTGAGAGGGATTTGAAAAGTTTCAATGGGAATGGGAAGAATTGGGACGAAAATTGGAAAATTTTTAAGGGACTTTGAAAAAATTTCAACTGGAATTTTAGCAATTTTGACATGAAGTTGGAAACATGTGGACATGGATTTTGAAAATTCTAGAGAGAAGTTTTAAATATTCAATAGGATTTCAACAGTTTTGAGAGGGATTTGAAAAGTTTCAATGGGAATGGGAAGAATTGGGACGAAAATTGGAAAATTTTGAAGGGACTTTGAAAAAATTTCAACTGGAATTTTAGCAATTTTGACGTGAAATTGTAAACATGTGGACATGGATTTTGAAAATTCTAGAGAGAATTTTAAAAGCCTCAACAGAATTTCAACAGTTTTGAGAGGGATTTGAAAAGTTTCAATGGGAATGGGAAGAATTGGGATGAAAATTGGAAAATTTTTAAGGGACTTTGAAAAAATTTCAACTGGAATTTTAGCAATTTTGACGTGAAATTGTAAACATGTTGATGTGGATTTTGAAAATTCTAGAGAGAATTTTAAAAGCTTCAAGAGAATTTCCACAGTTTTGAGAGGGATTTGAAAAGTTTCAATGGGAATGGGAAGAATTGGGACAAAAATTGGAAAATTTTTAAGGGACTTTGAAAAAAATTTCAACTGGAATTTTAGCAATTTTGACGTGAAATTGTAAACATGTTGAAGTGGATTTTGAAAATTCTAGAGAGAATTTTAAAAGCTTCAACAGAATTTCAACAGTTTTGAGAGGGATTTGAAAAGTTTGAATGGGAATGGGAAGAATTGGGACGAAAACTGGAAAA
>NW_028116594.1:0-36608 GCF_964273445.1 Streptopelia decaocto | reverse complement strand
TTTCAACTGGAATTTTAGCCATTTTTTTATGTGAAATTGTAAACATGTGGACATGGATTTTGAAAATTCTAGAGAGAATTTTAAAAGCTTCAAGAGAATTTCAACAATTTTGAGAGGGATTTGAAAAGTTTCAATGGGAATGGGAAGAATTGGGACAAAAATTGGAAAATTTTTAAGGGACTTTGAAAAAATTTCAACTGGAATTTTAGCCATTTTTTGACGTGAAATTGTAAACATGTGGACATGGATTTTGAAAATTCTAGAGAGAATTTTAAAAGCTTCAAGAGAATTTCAACAATTTTGAGAGGGATTTGAAAAGTTTCAATGGGAATGGGAAGAATTGGGACAAAAATTGGAAAATTTTTAAGGGACTTTGAAAAAATTTCAACTGGAATTTTAGCCATTTTTTGACGTGGAATTGTAAACATGTGGCCATGGATTTTGAAAATTCTAGAGAGAATTTTAAAAGCTTCAAGAGAATTTCAACAATTTTGAGAGGGATTTGAAAAGTTTCAATGGGAATGGGAAGAATTGGGACAAAAATTGGAAAATTTTTAAGGGACTTTGAAAAAATTTCAACTGGAATTGTAGCCATTTTTTGACGTGAAATTGTAAACATGTGGCCATGGATTTTGAAAATTCTAGAGAGAATTTTAAAAGCTTCAAGAGAATTTCAACAATTTTGAGAGGGATTTGAAAAGTTTCAATGGGAATGGGAAGAATTGGGACAAAAATTGGAAAATTTTTAAGGGACTTTGAAAAAATTTCAACTGGAATTTTAGCCATTTTTTGACGTGAAATTGTAAACATGTGGACATGGATTTTGAAAATTCTAGAGAGAATTTTAAAAGCTTCAAGAGAATTTCAACAATTTTGAGAGGGATTTGAAAAGTTTCAATGGGAATGGGAAGAATTGGGACAAAAATTGGAAAATTTTTAAGGGACTTTGAAAAAATTTCAACTGGAATTTTAGCCATTTTTTGACGTGAAATTGTAAACATGTGGACATGGATTTTGAAAATTCTAGAGAGAATTTTAAAAGCTTCAACAGAATTTCAACAATTTTGAGAGGGATTTGAAAAGTTTCAATGGGAATGGGAAGAATTGGGACAAAAATTGGAAAATTTTTAAGGGACTTTGAAAAAATTTCAACTGGAATTTTAGCCATTTTTTTATGTGAAATTGTAAACATGTGGACATGGATTTTGAAAATTCTAGAGAGAATTTTAAAAGCTTCAAGAGAATTTCAACAATTTTGAGAGGGATTTGAAAAGTTTCAATGGGAATGGGAAGAATTGGGACAAAAATTGGAAAATTTTTAAGGGACTTTGAAAAAATTTCAACTGGAATTTTAGCCATTTTTTTATGTGAAATTGTAAACATGTGGACATGGATTTTGAAAATTCTAGAGAGAATTTTAAAAGCTTCAAGAGAATTTCTACAATTTTGAGAGGGATTTGAAAAGTTTCAATGGGAATGGGAAGAATTGGGACAAAAATTGGAAAGTTTTTAAGGGACTTTGAAAAAATTTCAACTGGAATTTTAGCCATTTTTTGACGTGAAATTGTAAACATGTGGACATGGATTTTGAAAATTCTAGAGAGAATTTTAAAAGCTTCAAGAGAATTTCAACAATTTTGAGAGGGATTTGAAAAGTTTCAATGGGAATGGGAAGAATTGGGACAAAAATTGGAAAATTTTTAAGGGACTTTGAAAAAATTTCAACTGGAATTTTAGCCATTTTTTTATGTGAAATTGTAAACATGTGGCCATGGATTTTGAAAATTCTAGAGAGAATTTTAAAAGCTTCAAGAGAATTTCAACAATTTTGAGAGGGATTTGAAAAGTTTCAATGGGAATGGGAAGAATTGGGACAAAAATTGGAAAATTTTTCAGGGACTTTGAAAAAATTTCAACTGGAATTTTAGCCATTTTTTGTCGTGAAATTGTAAACATGTGGACATGGATTTTGAAAATTCTAGAGAGAATTTTAAAAGCTTCAAGAGAATTTCAACAATTTTGAGAGGGATTTGAAAAGTTTCAATGGGAATGGGAAGAATTGGGACAAAAATTGGAAAATTTTTAAGGGACTTTGAAAAAATTTCAACTGGAATTTTAGCCATTTTTTGTCGTGAAATTGTAAACATGTGGCCATGGATTTTGAAAATTCTAGAGAGAATTTTAAAAGCTTCAACAGAATTTCAACAATTTTGAGAGGGATTTGAAAAGTTTCAATGGGAATGGGAAGAATTGGGACAAAAATTGGAAAATTTTTAAGGGACTTTGAAAAAATTTCAAGTGGAATTTTAGCAATTTTTTGTCGTGAAATTGTAAACATGTTGAAGTGGATTTTGAAAATTCTAGAGAGAATTTTAAAAGCTTCAACAGAATTTCAACAATTTTGAGAGGGATTTGAAAAGTTTCAATGGGAATGGGAAGAATTGGGACAAAAATTGGAAAATTTTTAAGGGACTTTGAAAAAATTTCAACTGGAATTTTAGCCATTTTTTTATGTGAAATTGTAAACATGTGGCCATGGATTTTGAAAATTCTAGAGAGAATTTTAAAAGCTTCAAGAGAATTTCAACAATTTGGAGAGGGATTTGAAAAGTTTCAATGGGAATGGGAAGAATTGGGACAAAAATTGGAAAATTTTTAAGGGACTTTGAAAAAATTTCAACTGGAATTTTAGCCATTTTTTTATGTGAAATTGTAAACATGTGGACATGGATTTTGAAAATTCTAGAGAGAATTTTAAAAGCTTCAAGAGAATTTCAACAATTTTGAGAGGGATTTGAAAAGTTTCAATGGGAATGGGAAGAATTGGGACAAAAATTGGAAAATTTTTAAGGGACTTTGAAAAAATTTCAACTGGAATTTTAGCCATTTTTTTATGTGAAATTGTAAACATGTGGACATGGATTTTGAAAATTCTAGAGAGAATTTTAAAAGCTTCAAGAGAATTTCAACAATTTTGAGAGGGATTTGAAAAGTTTCAATGGGAATGGGAAGAATTGGGACAAAAATTGGAAAATTTTTAAGGGACTTTGAAAAAATTTCAACTGGAATTTTAGCCATTTTTTGACGTGAAATTGTAAACATGTGGACATGGATTTTGAAAATTCTAGAGAGAATTTTAAAAGCTTCAAGAGAATTTCAACAATTTTGAGAGGGATTTGAAAAGTTTCAATGGGAATGGGAAGAATTGGGACAAAAATTGGAAAATTTTTAAGGGACTTTGAAAAAATTTCAACTGGAATTTTAGCCATTTTTTGACGTGGAATTGTAAACATGTGGCCATGGATTTTGAAAATTCTAGAGAGAATTTTAAAAGCTTCAAGAGAATTTCAACAATTTTGAGAGGGATTTGAAAAGTTTCAATGGGAATGGGAAGAATTGGGACAAAAATTGGAAAATTTTTAAGGGACTTTGAAAAAATTTCAACTGGAATTGTAGCCATTTT
This sequence comes from Streptopelia decaocto, assembly GCF_964273445.1. NCBI lineage: Eukaryota > Metazoa > Chordata > Aves > Columbiformes > Columbidae > Streptopelia > Streptopelia decaocto. The sequence goes on along the minus strand of NW_028116594.1, from coordinate 33,145 downwards.
TTGACGTGAAATTGTAAACATGTGGCCATGGATTTTGAAAATTCTAGAGAGAATTTTAAAAGCTTCAAGAGAATTTCAACAATTTTGAGAGGGATTTGAAAAGTTTCAATGGGAATGGGAAGAATTGGGACAAAAATTGGAAAATTTTTAAGGGACTTTGAAAAAATTTCAACTGGAATTTTAGCCATTTTTTGACGTGAAATTGTAAACATGTGGACATGGATTTTGAAAATTCTAGAGAGAATTTTAAAAGCTTCAAGAGAATTTCAACAATTTTGAGAGGGATTTGAAAAGTTTCAATGGGAATGGGAAGAATTGGGACAAAAATTGGAAAATTTTTAAGGGACTTTGAAAAAATTTCAACTGGAATTTTAGCCATTTTTTGACGTGAAATTGTAAACATGTGGACATGGATTTTGAAAATTCTAGAGAGAATTTTAAAAGCTTCAACAGAATTTCAACAATTTTGAGAGGGATTTGAAAAGTTTCAATGGGAATGGGAAGAATTGGGACAAAAATTGGAAAATTTTTAAGGGACTTTGAAAAAATTTCAACTGGAATTTTAGCCATTTTTTGACGTGAAATTGTAAACATGTGGACATGGATTTTGAAAATTCTAGAGAGAATTTTAAAAGCTTCAAGAGAATTTCAACAATTTTGAGAGGGATTTGAAAAGTTTCAATGGGAATGGGAAGAATTGGGACAAAAATTGGAAAATTTTTAAGGGACTTTGAAAAAATTTCAACTGGAATTTTAGCCATTTTTTGACGTGAAATTGTAAACATGTGGACATGGATTTTGAAAATTCTAGAGAGAATTTTAAAAGCTTCAACAGAATTTCAACAATTTTGAGAGGGATTTGAAAAGTTTCAATGGGAATGGGAAGAATTGGGACAAAAATTGGAAAATTTTTAAGGGACTTTGAAAAAATTTCAACTGGAATTTTAGCCATTTTTTTATGTGAAATTGTAAACATGTGGACATGGATTTTGAAAATTCTAGAGAGAATTTTAAAAGCTTCAAGAGAATTTCTACAATTTTGAGAGGGATTTGAAAAGTTTCAATGGGAATGGGAAGAATTGGGACAAAAATTGGAAAATTTTTAAGGGACTTCGAAAAAATTTCAGCTGGAATTTTAGCAATTTTTTTACATGAAATTGAAAACATGTGGCCATGGATTTTGAAAATTCTAGAGAGAATTTTAAAAGCTTCAAGAGAATTTCAACAATTTTGAGAGGGATTTGAAAAGTTTCAATGGGAATGGGAAGAATTGGGACAAAAATTGGAAAATTTTTAAGGGACTTTGAAAAAATTTCAACTGGAATTTTAGCCATTTTTTTATGTGAAATTGTAAACATGTGGACATGGATTTTGAAAATTCTAGAGAGAATTTTAAAAGCTTCAAGAGAATTTCAACAATTTTGAGAGGGATTTGAAAAGTTTCAATGGGAATGGGAAGAATTGGGACAAAAATTGGAAAATTTTGAAGGGACTTTGAAAAAATGTCAACTGGAATTTTAGCCATTTTTTGACGTGAAATTGTAAACATGTGGCCATGGATTTTGAAAATTCTAGAGAGAATTTTAAAAGCTTCAAGAGAATTTCAACAATTTTGAGAGGGATTTGAAAAGTTTCAATGGGAATGGGAAGAATTGGGACAAAAATTGGAAAATTTTTAAGGGACTTTGAAAAAATTTCAACTGGAATTTTAGCCATTTTTTGACGTGAAATTGTAAACATGTGGACATGGATTTTGAAAATTCTAGAGAGAATTTTAAAAGCTTCAAGAGAATTTCAACAATTTTGAGAGGGATTTGAAAAGTTTCAATGGGAATGGGAAGAATTGGGACAAAAATTGGAAAATTTTTAAGGGACTTTGAAAAAATTTCAACTGGAATTTTAGCCATTTTTTGACGTGAAATTGTAAACATGTGGACATGGATTTTGAAAATTCTAGAGAGAATTTTAAAAGCTTCAAGAGAATTTCAACAATTTTGAGAGGGATTTGAAAAGTTTCAATGGGAATGGGAAGAATTGGGACAAAAATTGGAAAATTTTTAAGGGACTTTGAAAAAATTTCAACTGGAATTTTAGCCATTTTTTGACGTGAAATTGTAAACATGTGGACATGGATTTTGAAAATTCTAGAGAGAATTTTAAAAGCTTCAAGAGAATTTCAACAATTTTGAGAGGGATTTGAAAAGTTTCAATGGGAATGGGAAGAATTGGGACAAAAATTGGAAAATTTTTAAGGGACTTTGAAAAAATTTCAACTGGAATTTTAGCCATTTTTTGACGTGAAATTGTAAACATGTGGACATGGATTTTGAAAATTCTAGAGAGAATTTTAAAAGCTTCAAGAGAATTTCAACAATTTTGAGAGGGATTTGAAAAGTTTCAATGGGAATGGGAAGAATTGGGACAAAAATTGGAAAATTTTTAAGGGACTTTGAAAAAATTTCAGCTGGAATTTTAGCCATTTTTTTACATGAAATTGTAAACATGTGGCCATGGATTTTGAAAATTCTAGAGAGAATTTTAAAAGCTTCAAGAGAATTTCAACAATTTGGAGAGGGATTTGAAAAGTTTCAATGGGAATGGGAAGAATTGGGACAAAAATTGGAAAATTTTTAAGGGACTTTGAAAAAATTTCAACTGGAATTTTAGCCATTTTTTGACGTGAAATTGTAAACATGTGGACATGGATTTTGAAAATTCTAGAGAGAATTTTAAAAGCTTCAAGAGAATTTCAACAATTTTGAGAGGGATTTGAAAAGTTTCAATGGGAATGGGAAGAATTGGGACAAAAATTGGAAAATTTTTAAGGGACTTTGAAAAAATTTCAACTGGAATTTTAGCCATTTTTTTATGTGAAATTGTAAACATGTGGACATGGATTTTGAAAATTCTAGAGAGAATTTTAAAAGCTTCAACAGAATTTCTACAATTTTGAGAGGGATTTGAAAAGTTTCAATGGGAATGGGAAGAATTGGGACAAAAATTGGAAAATTTTTAAGGGACTTTGAAAAAATGTCAACTGGAATTTTAGCCATTTTTTGATGTGAAATTGTAAACCTGTGGCCATGGATTTTGAAAATTCTAGAGAGAATTTTAAAGCTTCAAGAGAATTTCAACAATTTTGAGAGGGATTTGAAAAGTTTCAATGGGAATGGGAAGAATTGGGACAAAAATTGGAAAATTTTTAAGGGACTTTGAAAAATTTCAACTGGAATTTTAGCCATTTTTTGACGTGAAATTGTAAACATGTGGACATGGATTTTGAAAATTCTAGAGAGAATTTTAAAAGCTTCAAGAGAATTTCAACAATTTTGAGAGGGATTTGAAAAGTTTCAATGGGAATGGGAAGAATTGGGACAAAAATTGGAAAATTTTTAAGGGACTTTGAAAAAATGCAACTGGAATTTTAGCCATTTTTTGACGTGAAATTGTAAACATGTGGCCATGGATTTTGAAAATTCTAGAGAGAATTTTAAAAGCTTCAAGAGAATTTCAACAATTTTGAGAGGGATTTGAAAAGTTTCAATGGGAATGGGAAGAATTGGGACAAAAATTGGAAAATTTTTAAGGGACTTTGAAAAAATTTCAACTGGAATTTTAGCCATTTTTTGACGTGAAATTGTAAACATGTGGACATGGATTTTGAAAATTCTAGAGAGAATTTTAAAAGCTTCAAGAGAATTTCAACAATTTTGAGAGGGATTTGAAAAGTTTCAATGGGAATGGGAAGAATTGGGACAAAAATTGGAAAATTTTTAAGGGACTTTGAAAAAATTTCAACTGGAATTTTAGCCATTTTTTGACGTGAAATTGTAAACATGTGGACATGGATTTTGAAAATTCTAGAGAGAATTTTAAAAGCTTCAAGAGAATTTCAACAATTTTGAGAGGGATTTGAAAAGTTTCAATGGGAATGGGAAGAATTGGGACAAAAATTGGAAAATTTTGAAGGGACTTTGAAAAAATTTCAACTGGAATTTTAGCCATTTTTTGACGTGAAATTGTAAACATGTGGACATGGATTTTGAAAATTCTAGAGAGAATTTTAAAAGCTTCAAGAGAATTTCAACAATTTTGAGAGGGATTTGAAAAGTTTCAATGGGAATGGGAAGAATTGGGACAAAAATGGGAAAATTTTTAAGGGACTTTGAAAAAATTTCAACTGGAATTTTAGCCATTTTTTGACGTGAAATTGTAAACATGTGGACATGGATTTTGAAAATTCTAGAGAGAATTTTAAAAGCTTCAAGAGAATTTCAACAATTTTGAGAGGGATTTGAAAAGTTTCAATGGGAATGGGAAGAATTGGGACAAAAATTGGAAAATTTTTAAGGGACTTTGAAAAAATTTCAACTGGAATTTTAACAATTTTTTAATGTGAAATTGTAAACATGTGGACATGGATTTTGAAAATTCTAGAGAGAATTTTAAAAGCTTCAAGAGAATTTCAACAGTTTTGAGAGGGATTTGAAAAGTTTCAATGGGAATGGGAAGAATTGGGACAAAAATTGGAAAATTTTTAAGGGACTTTGAAAAAATTTCAACTGGAATTTTAGCCATTTTTTGACGTGAAATTGTAAACATGTGGACATGGATTTTGAAAATTCTAGAGAGAATTTTAAAAGCTTCAAGAGAATTTCAACAATTTTGAGAGGGATTTGAAAAGTTTCAATGGGAATGGGAAGAATTGGGACAAAAATTGGAAAATTTTTAAGGGACTTTGAAAAAATTTCAACTGGAATTTTAGCCATTTTTTGACGTGAAATTGTAAACATGTGGACATGGATTTTGAAAATTCTAGAGAGAATTTTAAAAGCTTCAAGAGAATTTCAACAATTTTGAGAGGGATTTGAAAAGTTTCAATGGGAATGGGAAGAATTGGGACAAAAATTGGAAAATTTTTAAGGGACTTTGAAAAAATTTCAACTGGAATTTTAGCCATTTTTTGACGTGAAATTGTAAACATGTGGACATGGATTTTGAAAATTCTAGAGAGAATTTTAAAAGCTTCAAGAGAATTTCAACAATTTTGAGAGGGATTTGAAAAGTTTCAATGGGAATGGGAAGAATTGGGACAAAAATTGGAAAATTTTTAAGGGACTTTGAAAAAATTTCAACTGGAATTTTAGCCATTTTTTGACGTGAAATTGTAAACATGTGGACATGGATTTTGAAAATTCTAGAGAGAATTTTAAAAGCTTCAAGAGAATTTCAACAATTTTGAGAGGGATTTGAAAAGTTTCAATGGGAATGAGAAGAATTGGGACAAAAATTGGAAAATTTTTAAGGGACTTTGAAAAAATTTCAACTGGAATTTTAGCCATTTTTTTATGTGAAATTGTAAACATGTGGACATGGATTTTGAAAATTCTAGAGAGAATTTTAAAAGCTTCAAGAGAATTTCAACAATTTGGAGAGGGATTTGAAAAGTTTCAATGGGAATGGGAAGAATTGGGACAAAAATTGGAAAATTTTTAAAGGACTTTGAAAAAATTTCAACTGGAATTTTAGCCATTTTTTGACGTGAAATTGTAAACATGTGGACATGGATTTTGAAAATTCTAGAGAGAATTTTAAAAGCTTCAAGAGAATTTCAACAATTATGAGAGGGATTTGAAAAGTTTCAATGGGAATGGGAAGAATTGGGACAAAAATTGGAAAATTTTTAAGGGACTTTGAAAAAATTTCAACTGGAATTTTAGCCATTTTTTGACGTGAAATTGTAAACATTTTGAAGTGGATATTGAAAATTCTAGAGAGAATTTTAAAAGCTTCAAGAGAATTTCAACAATTTTGAGAGGGATTTGAAAAGTTTCAATGGGAATGGGAAGAATTGGGACAAAAATTGGAAAATTTTAAGGGACTTTGAAAAAATATCAACTGGAATTTTAGCAATTTTTTGTCGTGAAATTGTAAACATGTGGACATGGATTTTGAAAATTCTAGAGAGAATTTTAAAAGCTTCAAGAGAATTTCAACAATTTGGAGAGGGATTTGAAAAGTTTCAATGGGAATGGGAAGAATTGGGACAAAAATTGGAAAATTTTTAAGGGACTTTGAAAAATTTCAACTGGAATTTTAGCAATTTTTTGACGTGAAATTGTAAACATGTGGACATGGATTTTGAAAATTCTAGAGAGAATTTTAAAAGCTTCAAGAGAATTTCAACAATTTTGAGAGGGATTTGAAAAGTTTCAATGGGAATGGGAAGAATTGGGACAAAAATTGGAAAATTTTGAAGGGACTTTGAAAAAATTTCAACTGGAATTTTAGCCATTTTTTGACGTGAAATTGTAAACATGTGGACATGGATTTTGAAAATTCTAGAGAGAATTTTAAAACCTTCAAGAGAATTTCAACAATTTTGAGAGGGATTTGAAAAGTTTCAATGGGAATGGGAAGAATTGGGACAAAAATTGGAAAATTTTTAAGGGACTTTGAAAAAATGTCAACTGGAATTTTAGCCATTTTTTGATGTGAAATTGTAAACATGTGGACATGGATTTTGAAAATTCTAGAGAGAATTTTAAAAGCTTCAAGAGAATTTCAACAATTTTGAGAGGGATTTGAAAAGTTTCAATGGGAATGGGAAGAATTGGGACAAAAATTGGAAAATTTTTAAGGGACTTTGAAAAAATTTCAGCTGGAATTTTAGCAATTTTTTTACGTGAAATTGTAAACATGTGGCCATGGATTTTGAAAATTCTAGAGAGAATTTTAAAAGCTTCAAGAGAATTTCAACAATTTTGAGAGGGATTTGAAAAGTTTCAATGGGAATGGGAAGAATTGGGACAAAAATTGGAAAACTTTTAAGGGACTTTGAAAAAATTTCAACTGGAATTTTAGCCATTTTTTGACGTGAAATTGTAAACATGTGGACATGGATTTTGAAAATTCTAGAGAGAATTTTAAAAGCTTCAACAGAATTTCAACAATTTTGAGAGGGATTTGAAAAGTTTCACTGGGAATGGGAAGAATTGGGACAAAAATTGGAAAATTTTTAAGGGACTTTGAAAAAATTTCAACTGGAATTTTAGCCATTTTTTGACGTGAAATTGTAAACCTGTGGCCATGGATTTTGAAAATTCTAGAGAGAATTTTAAAAGCTTCAACAGAATTTCAACAATTTTGAGAGGGATTTGAAAAGTTTCAATGGGAATGGGAAGAATTGGGACAAAAATTGGAAAATTTTTAAGGGACTTTGAAAAAATTTCAACTGGAATTTTAGCCATTTTTTGACGTGAAATTGTAAACATTTTGAAGTGGATTTTGAAAATTCTAGAGAGAATTTTAAAAGCTTCAACAGAATTTCAACAATTTTGAGAGGGATTTGAAAAGTTTCAATGGGAATGGGAAGAATTGGGAAAAAATTGGAAAATTTTTAAGGGACTTTGAAGAAATAAAAACTGGAATTTTAGCAATTTTTTGTCGTGAAATTGTAAACATGTGGACATGGATTTTGAAAATTCTAGAGAGAATTTTAAAAGCTTCAAGAGAATTTCAACAATTTTGAGAGGGATTTGAAAAGTTTCAATGGGAATGGGAAGAATTGGGACAAAAATTGGAAAATTTTTAAGGGACTTTGAAAAAATTTCAACTGGAATTTTAGCCATTTTTTGACGTGAAATTGTAAACATGTGGACATGGATTTTGAAAATTCTAGAGAGAATTTTAAAAGCTTCAAGAGAATTTCAACAATTTTGAGAGGGATTTGAAAAGTTTCAATGGGAATGGGAAGAATTGGGACAAAAATTGGAAAATTTTTAAGGGACTTTGAAAAAATTTCAACTGGAATTTTAGCCATTTTTTGACGTGAAATTGTAAACATGTGGACATGGATTTTGAAAATTCTAGAGAGAATTTTAAAAGCTTCAACAGAATTTCAACAATTTTGAGAGGGATTTGAAAAGTTTCAATGGGAATGGGAAGAATTGGGACAAAAATTGGAAAATTTTTAAGGGACTTTGAAAAAATTTCAACTGGAATTTTAGCCATTTTTTGACGTGAAATTGTAAACATGTGGACATGGATTTTGAAAATTCTAGAGAGAATTTTAAAAGCTTCAAGAGAATTTCAACAATTTTGAGAGGGATTTGAAAAGTTTCAATGGGAATGAGAAGAATTGGGACAAAAATTGGAAAATTTTTAAGGGACTTTGAAAAAATTTCAACTGGAATTTTAGCCATTTTTTGACGTGAAATTGTAAACATGTGGACATGGATTTTGAAAATTCTAGAGAGAATTTTAAAAGCTTCAAGAGAATTTCAACAATTTTGAGAGGGATTTGAAAAGTTTCAATGGGAATGGGAAGAATTGGGACAAAAATTGGAAAATTTTTAAAGGACTTTGAAAAAATTTCAACTGGAATTTTAGCCATTTTTTGACGTGAAATTGTAAACATGTGGACATGGATTTTGAAAATTCTAGAGAGAATTTTAAAAGCTTCAAGAGAATTTCAACAATTATGAGAGGGATTTGAAAAGTTTCAATGGGAATGGGAAGAATTGGGACAAAAATTGGAAAATTTTTAAGGGACTTTGAAAAAATTTCAACTGGAATTTTAGCCATTTTTTGACGTGAAATTGTAAACATTTTGAAGTGGATATTGAAAATTCTAGAGAGAATTTTAAAAGCTTCAAGAGAATTTCAACAATTTTGAGAGGGATTTGAAAAGTTTCAATGGGAATGGGAAGAATTGGGACAAAAATTGGAAAATTTTAAGGGACTTTGAAAAAATATCAACTGGAATTTTAGCAATTTTTTGTCGTGAAATTGTAAACATGTGGACATGGATTTTGAAAATTCTAGAGAGAATTTTAAAAGCTTCAAGAGAATTTCAACAATTTGGAGAGGGATTTGAAAAGTTTCAATGGGAATGGGAAGAATTGGGACAAAAATTGGAAAACTTTTAAGGGACTTTGAAAAAATTTCAACTGGAATTTTAGCCATTTTTTGACGTGAAATTGTAAACATGTGGACATGGATTTTGAAAATTCTAGAGAGAATTTTAAAAGCTTCAACAGAATTTCAACAATTTTGAGAGGGATTTGAAAAGTTTCAATGGGAATGGGAAGAATTGGGACAAAAATTGGAAAATTTTTAAGGGACTTTGAAAAAATTTCAACTGGAATTTTAGCCATTTTTTGACGTGAAATTGTAAACCTGTGGCCATGGATTTTGAAAATTCTAGAGAGAATTTTAAAAGCTTCAACAGAATTTCAACAATTTTGAGAGGGATTTGAAAAGTTTCAATGGGAATGGGAAGAATTGGGACAAAAATTGGAAAATTTTTAAGGGACTTTGAAAAAATTTCAACTGGAATTTTAGCCATTTTTTGATGTGAAATTGTAAACATGTGGACATGGATTTTGAAAATTCTAGAGAGAATTTTAAAAGCTTCAACAGAATTTCAACAATTTTGAGAGGGATTTGAAAAGTTTCAATGGGAATGGGAAGAATTGGGAAAAAATTGGAAAATTTTTAAGGGACTTTGAAGAAATAAAAACTGGAATTTTAGCAATTTTTTGTCGTGAAATTGTAAACATGTGGACATGGATTTTGAAAATTCTAGAGAGAATTTTAAAAGCTTCAAGAGAATTTCAACAATTTTGAGAGGGATTTGAAAAGTTTCAATGGGAATGGGAAGAATTGGGACAAAAATTGGAAAATTTTTAAGGGACTTTGAAAAAATTTCAACTGGAATTTTAGCAATTTTTTGACGTGAAATTGTAAACATGTGGCCATGGATTTTGAAAATTCTAGAGAGAATTTTAAAAGCTTCAAGAGAATTTCAACAATTTTGAGAGGGATTTGAAAAGTTTCAATGGGAATGGGAAGAATTGGGACAAAAATTGGAAAATTTTTAAGGGACTTTGAAAAAATTTCAACTGGAATTTTAGCCATTTTTTGACGTGAAATTGTAAACATGTGGACATGGATTTTGAAAATTCTAGAGAGAATTTTAAAACCTTCAAGAGAATTTCAACAATTTTGAGAGGGATTTGAAAAGTTTCAATGGGAATGGGAAGAATTGGGACAAAAATTGGAAAATTTTTAAGGGACTTTGAAAAAATTTCAACTGGAATTTTAGCCATTTTTTGATGTGAAATTGTAAACATGTGGACATGGATTTTGAAAATTCTAGAGAGAATTTTAAAAGCTTCAACAGAATTTCAACAATTTTGAGAGGGATTTGAAAAGTTTCAATGGGAATGGGAAGAATTGGGACAAAAATTGGAAAATTTTTAAGGGACTTTGAAAAAATTTCAACTGGAATTTTAGCAATTTTTTTACGTGAAATTGTAAACATGTGGCCATGGATTTTGAAAATTCTAGAGAGAATTTTAAAAGCTTCAAGAGAATTTCAACAATTTTGAGAGGGATTTGAAAAGTTTCAATGGGAATGGGAAGAATTGGGACAAAAATTGGAAAATTTTTAAGGGACTTTGAAAAAATTTCAACTGGAATTTTAGCCATTTTTGACGTGAAATTGTAAACATGTGGCCATGGATTTTGAAAATTCTAGAGAGAATTTTAAAAGCTTCAAGAGAATTTCAACAATTTGGAGAGGGATTTGAAAAGTTTCAATGGGAATGGGAAGAATTGGGACAAAAATTGGAAAATTTTTAAGGGACTTTGAAAAAATTTCAACTGGAATTTTAGCAATTTTTTGACGTGAAATTGTAAACATGTGGCCATGGATTTTGAAAATTCTAGAGAGAATTTTAAAAGCTTCAAGAGAATTTCAACAATTTTGAGAGGGATTTGAAAAGTTTCAATGGGAATGGGAAGAATTGGGACAAAAATTGGAAAATTTTTAAGGGACTTTGAAAAAATTTCAACTGGAATTTTAGCCATTTTTTGACGTGAAATTGTAAACATGTGGCCATGGATTTTGAAAATTCTAGAGAGAATTTTAAAAGCTTCAAGAGAATTTCAACAATTTTGAGAGGGATTTGAAAAGTTTCAATGGGAATGGGAAGAATTGGGACAAAAATTGGAAAATTTTTAAGGGACTTTGAAAAAATTTCAACTGGAATTTTAGCCATTTTTTGACGTGAAATTGTAAACATGTGGCCATGGATTTTGAAAATTCTAGAGAGAATTTTAAAAGCTTCAAGAGAATTTCAACAATTTGGAGAGGGATTTGAAAAGTTTCAATGGGAATGGGAAGAATTGGGACAAAAATTGGAAAATTTTTCAGGGACTTTGAAAAAATTTCAACTGGAATTTTAGCCATTTTTTTATGTGAAATTGTAAACATGTGGACATGGATTTTGAAAATTCTAGAGAGAATTTTAAAAGCTTCAAGAGAATTTCAACAATTTTGAGAGGGATTTGAAAAGTTTCAATGGGAATGGGAAGAATTGGGACAAAAATTGGAAAATTTTTAAGGGACTTTGAAAAAATGTCAACTGGAATTTTAGCCATTTTTTGATGTGAAATTGTAAGCATGTGGACATGGATTTTGAAAATTCTAGAGAGAATTTTAAAAGCTTCAAGAGAATTTCAACAATTTGGAGAGGGATTTGAAAAGTTTCAATGGGAATGGGAAGAATTGGGACAAAAATTGGAATATTTTTAAGGGACTTTGAAAAAATTTCAGCTGGAATTTTAGCAATTTTTTTACGTGAAATTGTAAACATGTGGCCATGGATTTTGAAAATTCTAGAGAGAATTTTAAAAGCTTCAAGAGAATTTCAACAATTTTGAGAGGGATTTGAAAAGTTTCAATGGGAATGGGAAGAATTGGGACAAAAATTGGAAAACTTTTAAGGGACTTTGAAAAAATTTCAACTGGAATTTTAGCCATTTTTTGACGTGAAATTGTAAACATGTGGACATGGATTTTGAAAATTCTAGAGAGAATTTTAAAAGCTTCAACAGAATTTCAACAATTTTGAGAGGGATTTGAAAAGTTTCAATGGGAATGGGAAGAATTGGGACAAAAATTGGAAAATTTTGAAGGGACTTTGAAAAAATTTCAACTGGAATTTTAGCCATTTTTTGACGTGAAATTGTAAACATGTGGCCATGGATTTTGAAAATTCTAGAGAGAATTTTAAAAGCTTCAAGAGAATTTCAACAATTTGGAGAGGGATTTGAAAAGTTTCAATGGGAATGGGAAGAATTGGGACAAAAATTGGAAAATTTTTAAGGGACTTTGAAAAAATTTCAACTGGAATTTTAGCCATTTTTTGACGTGAAATTGTAAACATGTGGCCATGGATTTTGAAAATTCTAGAGAGAATTTTAAAAGCTTCAAGAGAATTTCAACAATTTTGAGAGGGATTTGAAAAGTTTCAATGGGAATGGGAAGAATTGGGACAAAAATTGGAAAATTTTTAAGGGACTTTGAAAAAATTTCAACTGGAATTTTAGCCATTTTTTGATGTGAAATTGTAAGCATGTGGACATGGATTTTGAAAATTCTAGAGAGAATTTTAAAAGCTTCAAGAGAATTTCAACAATTTGGAGAGGGATTTGAAAAGTTTCAATGGGAATGGGAAGAATTGGGACAAAAATTGGAATATTTTTAAGGGACTTTGAAAAAATTTCAGCTGGAATTTTAGCAATTTTTTTACGTGAAATTGTAAACATGTGGCCATGGATTTTGAAAATTCTAGAGAGAATTTTAAAAGCTTCAAGAGAATTTCAACAATTTTGAGAGGGATTTGAAAAGTTTCAATGGGAATGGGAAGAATTGGGACAAAAATTGGAAAACTTTTAAGGGACTTTGAAAAAATTTCAACTGGAATTTTAGCCATTTTTTGACGTGAAATTGTAAACATGTGGACATGGATTTTGAAAATTCTAGAGAGAATTTTAAAAGCTTCAACAGAATTTCAACAATTTTGAGAGGGATTTGAAAAGTTTCAATGGGAATGGGAAGAATTGGGACAAAAATTGGAAAATTTTGAAGGGACTTTGAAAAAATTTCAACTGGAATTTTAGCCATTTTTTGACGTGAAATTGTAAACATGTGGCCATGGATTTTGAAAATTCTAGAGAGAATTTTAAAAGCTTCAAGAGAATTTCAACAATTTGGAGAGGGATTTGAAAAGTTTCAATGGGAATGGGAAGAATTGGGACAAAAATTGGAAAATTTTTAAGGGACTTTGAAAAAATTTCAACTGGAATTTTAGCCATTTTTTGACGTGAAATTGTAAACATGTGGCCATGGATTTTGAAAATTCTAGAGAGAATTTTAAAAGCTTCAAGAGAATTTCAACAATTTTGAGAGGGATTTGAAAAGTTTCAATGGGAATGGGAAGAATTGGGACAAAAATTGGAAAATTTTTAAGGGACTTTGAAAAAATTTCAACTGGAATTTTAGCCATTTTTTGACGTGAAATTGTAAACATGTGGCCATGGATTTTGAAAATTCTAGAGAGAATTTTAAAAGCTTCAAGAGAATTTCAACAATTTTGAGAGGGATTTGAAAAGTTTCAATGGGAATGGGAAGAATTGGGACAAAAATTGGAAAATTTTTAAGGGACTTTGAAAAAATTTCAACTGGAATTTTAGCCATTTTTTGACGTGAAATTGTAAACATGTGGCCATGGATTTTGAAAATTCTAGAGAGAATTTTAAAAGCTTCAAGAGAATTTCAACAATTTGGAGAGGGATTTGAAAAGTTTCAATGGGAATGGGAAGAATTGGGACAAAAATTGGAAAATTTTTAAGGGACTTTGAAAAAATTTCAACTGGAATTTTAGCCATTTTTTTATGTGAAATTGTAAACATGTGGCCATGGATTTTGAAAATTCTAGAGAGAATTTTAAAAGCTTCAAGAGAATTTCAACAATTTTGAGAGGGATTTGAAAAGTTTCAATGGGAATGGGAAGAATTGGGACAAAAATTGGAAAATTTTTAAGGGACTTTGAAAAAATTTCAACTGGAATTTTAGCCATTTTTTGTCGTGAAATTGTAAACATGTGGCCATGGATTTTGAAAATTCTAGAGAGAATTTTAAAAGCTTCAACAGAATTTCAACAATTTTGAGAGGGATTTGAAAAGTTTCAATGGGAATGGGAAGAATTGGGACAAAAATTGGAAAATTTTTAAGGGACTTTGAAAAAATTTCAACTGGAATTTTAGCCATTTTTTGACGTGAAATTGTAAACATGTGGCCATGGATTTTGAAAATTCTAGAGAGAATTTTAAAAGCTTCAAGAGAATTTCAACAATTTTGAGAGGGATTTGAAAAGTTTCAATGGGAATGGGAAGAATTGGGACAAAAATTGGAAAATTTTTAAGGGACTTTGAAAAAATTTCAACTGGAATTTTAGCAATTTTTTGACGTGAAATTGTAAACATGTGGACATGGATTTTGAAAATTCTAGAGAGAATTTTAAAAGCTTCAAGAGAATTTCAACAATTTTGAGAGGGATTTGAAAAGTTTCAATGGGAATGGGAAGAATTGGGACAAAAATTGGAATATTTTTAAGGGACTTTGAAAAAATTTCAGCTGGAATTTTAGCAATTTTTTTACGTGAAATTGTAAACATGTGGCCATGGATTTTGAAAATTCTAGAGAGAATTTTAAAAGCTTCAACAGAATTTCAACAATTTTGAGAGGGATTTGAAAAGTTTCAATGGGAATGGGAAGAATTGGGACAAAAATTGGAAAACTTTTAAGGGACTTTGAAAAAATTTCAACTGGAATTTTAGCCATTTTTTTACGTGAAATTGTAAACATGTGGACATGGATTTTGAAAATTCTAGAGAGAATTTTAAAAGCTTCAACAGAATTTCAACAATTTTGAGAGGGATTTGAAAAGTTTCAATGGGAATGGGAAGAATTGGGACAAAAATTGGAAAATTTTTAAGGGACTTTGAAAAAATTTCAACTGGAATTTTAGCCATTTTTTGACGTGAAATTGTAAACATGTGGCCATGGATTTTGAAAATTCTAGAGAGAATTTTAAAAGCTTCAACAGAATTTCAACAATTTTGAGAGGGATTTGAAAAGTTTCAATGGGAATGGGAAGAATTGGGACAAAAATTGGAAAATTTTTAAGGGACTTTGAAAAAATTTCAACTGGAATTTTAGCCATTTTTTGACGTGAAATTGTAAACATGTGGACATGGATTTTGAAAATTCTAGAGAGAATTTTAAAAGCTTCAACAGAATTTCAACAATTTTGAGAGGGATTTGAAAAGTTTCAATGGGAATGGGAAGAATTGGGACAAAAATTGGAAAATTTTTAAGGGACTTTGAAAAAATTTCAACTGGAATTTTAACCATTTTTTTATGTGAAATTGTAAACATGTGGACATGGATTTTGAAAATTCTAGAGAGAATTTTAAAAGCTTCAACAGAATTTCTACAATTTTGAGAGGGATTTGAAAAGTTTCAATGGGAATGGGAAGAATTGGGACAAAAATTGGAAAATTTTTAAGGGACTTTGAAAAAATTTCAACTGGAATTTTAGCCATTTTTTGATGTGAAATTGTAAACCTGTGGCCATGGATTTTGAAAATTCTAGAGAGAATTTTAAAAGCTTCAACAGAATTTCAACAATTTTGAGAGGGATTTGAAAAGTTTCAATGGGAATGGGAAGAATTGGGACAAAAATTGGAAAATTTTTAAGGGACTTTGAAAAAATTTCAACTGGAATTTTAGCCATTTTTTGACGTGAAATTGTAAACATGTGGACATGGATTTTGAAAATTCTAGAGAGAATTTTAAAAGCTTCAAGAGAATTTCAACAATTTTGAGAGGGATTTGAAAAGTTTCAATGGGAATGGGAAGAATTGGGACAAAAATTGGAAAATTTTTAAGGGACTTCGAAAAAATTTCAGCTGGAATTTTAGCAATTTTTTTACATGAAATTGAAAACATGTGGCCATGGATTTTGAAAATTCTAGAGAGAATTTTAAAAGCTTCAAGAGAATTTCAACAATTTTGAGAGGGATTTGAAAAGTTTCAATGGGAATGGGAAGAATTGGGACAAAAATTGGAAAATTTTTAAGGGACTTTGAAAAAATTTCAACTGGAATTTTAGCCATTTTTTGACGTGAAATTGTAAACATGTGGCCATGGATTTTGAAAATTCTAGAGAGAATTTTAAAAGCTTCAAGAGAATTTCAACAATTTGGAGAGGGATTTGAAAAGTTTCAATGGGAATGGGAAGAATTGGGACAAAAATTGGAAAATTTTTAAGGGACTTTGAAAAAACTTCAACTGGAATTTTAGCCATTTTTTTATGTGAAATTGTAAACATGTGGCCATGGATTTTGAAAATTCTAGAGAGAATTTTAAAAGCTTCAAGAGAATTTCAACAATTTTGAGAGGGATTTGAAAAGTTTCAATGGGAATGGGAAGAATTGGGACAAAAATTGGAAAATTTTTAAGGGACTTTGAAAAAATTTCAACTGGAATTTTAGCCATTTTTTGACGTGAAATTGTAAACATGTGGCCATGGATTTTGAAAATTCTAGAGAGAATTTTAAAAGCTTCAAGAGAATTTCAACAATTTTGAGAGGGATTTGAAAAGTTTCAATGGGAATGGGAAGAATTGGGACAAAAATTGGAAAATTTTTAAGGGACTTTGAAAAAATTTCAACTGGAATTTTAGCCATTTTTTGACATGAAATTGTAAACATGTGGCCATGGATTTTGAAAATTCTAGAGAGAATTTTAAAAGCTTCAACAGAATTTCAACAATTTGGAGAGGGATTTGAAAAGTTTCAATGGGAATGGGAAGAATTGGGACAAAAATTGGAAAATTTTTAAGGGACTTTGAAAAAATTTCAACTGGAATTTTAGCAATTTTTTGACGTGAAATTGTAAACATGTGGACATGGATTTTGAAAATTCTAGAGAGAATTTTAAAAGCTTCAAGAGAATTTCAACAATTTTGAGAGGGATTTGAAAAGTTTCAATGGGAATGGGAAGAATTGGGACAAAAATTGGAAAATTTTTAAGGGACTTTGAAAAAATTTCAGCTGGAATTTTAGCAATTTTTTTACGTGAAATTGTAAACATGTGGCCATGGATTTTGAAAATTCTAGAGAGAATTTTAAAAGCTTCAACAGAATTTCAACAATTTTGAGAGGGATTTGAAAAGTTTCAATGGGAATGGGAAGAATTGGGACAAAAATTGGAAAACTTTTAAGGGACTTTGAAAAAATTTCAACTGGAATTTTAGCCATTTTTTTACGTGAAATTGTAAACCTGTGGA
This sequence comes from Streptopelia decaocto, assembly GCF_964273445.1. NCBI lineage: Eukaryota > Metazoa > Chordata > Aves > Columbiformes > Columbidae > Streptopelia > Streptopelia decaocto. The sequence goes on along the minus strand of NW_028116594.1, from coordinate 15,938 downwards.
CATGGATTTTGAAAATTCTAGAGAGAATTTTAAAAGCTTCAACAGAATTTCAACAATTTTGAGAGGGATTTGAAAAGTTTCAATGGGAATGGGAAGAATTGGGACAAAAATTGGAAAATTTTTAAGGGACTTTGAAAAAATTTCAACTGGAATTTTAGCCATTTTTTGACGTGAAATTGTAAACATGTGGCCATGGATTTTGAAAATTCTAGAGAGAATTTTAAAAGCTTCAACAGAATTTCAACAATTTTGAGAGGGATTTGAAAAGTTTCAATGGGAATGGGAAGAATTGGGACAAAAATTGGAAAATTTTTAAGGGACTTTGAAAAAATTTCAACTGGAATTTTAGCCATTTTTTGACGTGAAATTGTAAACATGTGGACATGGATTTTGAAAATTCTAGAGAGAATTTTAAAAGCTTCAAGAGAATTTCAACAATTTTGAGAGGGATTTGAAAAGTTTCAATGGGAATGGGAAGAATTGGGACAAAAATTGGAAAATTTTTAAGGGACTTTGAAAAAATTTCAACTGGAATTTTAGCAATTTTTTGACGTGAAATTGTAAACATGTGGCCATGGATTTTGAAAATTCTAGAGAGAATTTTAAAAGCTTCAACAGAATTTCTACAATTTTGAGAGGGATTTGAAAAGTTTCAATGGGAATGGGAAGAATTGGGACAAAAATTGGAAAATTTTTAAGGGACTTTGAAAAAATGTCAACTGGAATTTTAGCCATTTTTTGATGTGAAATTGTAAACCTGTGGCCATGGATTTTGAAAATTCTAGAGAGAATTTTAAAAGCTTCAAGAGAATTTCAACAATTTTGAGAGGGATTTGAAAAGTTTCAATGGGAATGGGAAGAATTGGGACAAAAATTGGAAAATTTTTAAGGGACTTTGAAAAAATGTCAACTGGAATTTTAGCCATTTTTTGATGTGAAATTGTAAACCTGTGGCCATGGATTTTGAAAATTCTAGAGAGAATTTTAAAAGCTTCAAGAGAATTTCAACAATTTTGAGAGGGATTTGAAAAGTTTCAATGGGAATGGGAAGAATTGGGACAAAAATTGGAAAATTTTTAAGGGACTTTGAAAAAATTTCAACTGGAATTTTAGCCATTTTTTGACGTGAAATTGTAAACATGTGGACATGGATTTTGAAAATTCTAGAGAGAATTTTAAAAGCTTCAACAGAATTTCAACAATTTTGAGAGGGATTTGAAAAGTTTCAATGGGAATGGGAAGAATTGGGACAAAAATTGGAAAACTTTTAAGGGACTTTGAAAAAATTTCAACTGGAATTTTAGCCATTTTTTGTCGTGAAATTGTAAACATGTGGCCATGGATTTTGAAAATTCTAGAGAGAATTTTAAAAGCTTCAACAGAATTTCAACAATTTTGAGAGGGATTTGAAAAGTTTCAATGGGAATGGGAAGAATTGGGACAAAAATTGGAAAATTTTTAAGGGACTTTGAAAAAATTTCAACTGGAATTTTAGCCATTTTTTGACGTGAAATTGTAAACATGTGGACATGGATTTTGAAAATTCTAGAGAGAATTTTAAAAGCTTCAACAGAATTTCAACAATTTTGAGAGGGATTTGAAAAGTTTCAATGGGAATGGGAAGAATTGGGACAAAAATTGGAAAATTTTTAAGGGACTTTGAAAAAATTTCAACTGGAATTTTAGCCATTTTTTGACGTGAAATTGTAAACATGTGGACATGGATTTTGAAAATTCTAGAGAGAATTTTAAAAGCTTCAAGAGAATTTCGACAATTTTGAGAGGGATTTGAAAAGTTTCAATGGGAATGGGAAGAATTGGGACAAAAATTGGAAAATTTTTAAGGGACTTTGAAAAAATTTCAACTGGAATTTTAACCATTTTTTTATGTGAAATTGTAAACATGTGGACATGGATTTTGAAAATTCTAGAGAGAATTTTAAAAGCTTCAACAGAATTTCAACAATTTTGAGAGGGATTTGAAAAGTTTCAATGGGAATGGGAAGAATTGGGACAAAAATTGGAAAATTTTTAAGGGACTTTGAAAAAATTTCAACTGGAATTTTAGCCATTTTTTGACGTGAAATTGTAAACATGTGGCCATGGATTTTGAAAATTCTAGAGAGAATTTTAAAAGCTTCAAGAGAATTTCAACAATTTTGAGAGGGATTTGAAAAGTTTCAATGGGAATGGGAAGAATTGGGACAAAAATTGGAAAATTTTTAAGGGACTTTGAAAAAAATTTCAACTGGAATTTTAGCCATTTTTTGACGTGAAATTGTAAACATGTGGCCATGGATTTTGAAAATTCTAGAGAGAATTTTAAAAGCTTCAAGAGAATTTCTACAATTTTGAGAGGGATTTGAAAAGTTTCAATGGGAATGGGAAGAATTGGGACAAAAATTGGAAAATTTTTAAGGGACTTTGAAAAAATGTCAACTGGAATTTTAGCCATTTTTTGATGTGAAATTGTAAACCTGTGGCCATGGATTTTGAAAATTCTAGAGAGAATTTTAAAAGCTTCAACAGAATTTCAACAATTTTGAGAGGGATTTGAAAAGTTTCAATGGGAATGGGAAGAATTGGGACAAAAATTGGAAAATTTTTAAGGGACTTTGAAAAAATTTCAACTGGAATTTTAGCCATTTTTTGACGTGAAATTGTAAACATGTGGCCATGGATTTTGAAAATTCTAGAGAGAATTTTAAAAGCTTCAAGAGAATTTCAACAATTTGGAGAGGGATTTGAAAAGTTTCAATGGGAATGGGAAGAATTGGGACAAAAATTGGAAAATTTTTAAGGGACTTCGAAAAAATTTCAGCTGGAATTTTAGCAATTTTTTTACATGAAATTGAAAACATGTGGCCATGGATTTTGAAAATTCTAGAGAGAATTTTAAAAGCTTCAAGAGAATTTCAACAATTTGGAGAGGGATTTGAAAAGTTTCAATGGGAATGGGAAGAATTGGGACAAAAATTGGAAAATTTTTAAGGGACTTTGAAAAAATTTCAACTGGAATTTTAGCCATTTTTTGACGTGAAATTGTAAACATGTGGCCATGGATTTTGAAAATTCTAGAGAGAATTTTAAAAGCTTCAAGAGAATTTCAACAATTTTGAGAGGGATTTGAAAAGTTTCAATGGGAATGGGAAGAATTGGGACAAAAATTGGAAAATTTTTAAGGGACTTTGAAAAAATTTCAACTGGAATTTTAGCCATTTTTTGACGTGAAATTGTAAACATGTGGCCATGGATTTTGAAAATTCTAGAGAGAATTTTAAAAGCTTCAAGAGAATTTCAACAATTTTGAGAGGGATTTGAAAAGTTTCAATGGGAATGGGAAGAATTGGGACAAAAATTGGAAAATTTTTAAGGGACTTTGAAAAAATTTCAACTGGAATTTTAGCAATTTTTTGACGTGAAATTGTAAACATGTGGACATGGATTTTGAAAATTCTAGAGAGAATTTTAAAAGCTTCAAGAGAATTTCAACAATTTTGAGAGGGATTTGAAAAGTTTCAATGGGAATGGGAAGAATTGGGACAAAAATTGGAAAATTTTTAAGGGACTTTGAAAAAATTTCAACTGGAATTTTAGCCATTTTTTGACGTGAAATTGTAAACATGTGGCCATGGATTTTGAAAATTCTAGAGAGAATTTTAAAAGCTTCAAGAGAATTTCAACAATTTGGAGAGGGATTTGAAAAGTTTCAATGGGAATGGGAAGAATTGGGACAAAAATTGGAAAATTTTGAAGGGACTTTGAAAAAATTTCAACTGGAATTTTAGCCATTTTTTGACGTGAAATTGTAAACATGTGGACATGGATTTTGAAAATTCTAGAGAGAATTTTAAAAGCTTCAAGAGAATTTCAACAATTTTGAGAGGGATTTGAAAAGTTTCAATGGGAATGGGAAGAATTGGGACAAAAATTGGAAAATTTTTAAGGGACTTTGAAAAAATTTCAACTGGAATTTTAGCCATTTTTTGACGTGAAATTGTAAACATGTGGACATGGATTTTGAAAATTCTAGAGAGAATTTTAAAAGCTTCAAGAGAATTTCAACAATTTTGAGAGGGATTTGAAAAGTTTCAATGGGAATGGGAAGAATTGGGACAAAAATTGGAAAATTTTTAAGGGACTTTGAAAAAATTTCAACTGGAATTTTAGCCATTTTTTGACGTGAAATTGTAAACATGTGGACATGGATTTTGAAAATTCTAGAGAGAATTTTAAAAGCTTCAAGAGAATTTCAACAATTTTGAGAGGGATTTGAAAAGTTTCAATGGGAATGGGAAGAATTGGGACAAAAATTGGAAAATTTTTAAGGGACTTCGAAAAAATTTCAGCTGGAATTTTAGCAATTTTTTTACATGAAATTGAAAACATGTGGCCATGGATTTTGAAAATTCTAGAGAGAATTTTAAAAGCTTCAAGAGAATTTCAACAATTTTGAGAGGGATTTGAAAAGTTTCAATGGGAATGGGAAGAATTGGGACAAAAATTGGAAAATTTTTAAGGGACTTTGAAAAAAATTTCAACTGGAATTTTAGCCATTTTTTGACATGAAATTGTAAACATGTGGCCATGGATTTTGAAAATTCTAGAGAGAATTTTAAAAGCTTCAACAGAATTTCAACAATTTTGAGAGGGATTTGAAAAGTTTCAATGGGAATGGGAAGAATTGGGACAAAAATTGGAAAATTTTTAAGGGACTTTGAAAAAATTTCAACTGGAATTTTAGCCATTTTTTGACGTGAAATTGTAAACATGTGGCCATGGATTTTGAAAATTCTAGAGAGAATTTTAAAAGCTTCAAGAGAATTTCAACAATTTTGAGAGGGATTTGAAAAGTTTCAATGGGAATGGGAAGAATTGGGACAAAAATTGGAAAATTTTTAAGGGACTTCGAAAAAATTTCAGCTGGAATTTTAGCAATTTTTTTACATGAAATTGAAAACATGTGGCCATGGATTTTGAAAATTCTAGAGAGAATTTTAAAAGCTTCAAGAGAATTTCAACAATTTGGAGAGGGATTTGAAAAGTTTCAATGGGAATGGGAAGAATTGGGACAAAAATTGGAAAATTTTTAAGGGACTTTGAAAAAATTTCAACTGGAATTTTAGCCATTTTTTGACGTGAAATTGTAAACATGTGGCCATGGATTTTGAAAATTCTAGAGAGAATTTTAAAAGCTTCAAGAGAATTTCAACAATTTTGAGAGGGATTTGAAAAGTTTCAATGGGAATGGGAAGAATTGGGACAAAAATTGGAAAATTTTTAAGGGACTTTGAAAAAATTTCAACTGGAATTTTAGCCATTTTTTGACGTGAAATTGTAAACATGTGGCCATGGATTTTGAAAATTCTAGAGAGAATTTTAAAAGCTTCAAGAGAATTTCAACAATTTTGAGAGGGATTTGAAAAGTTTCAATGGGAATGGGAAGAATTGGGACAAAAATTGGAAAATTTTTAAGGGACTTTGAAAAAATTTCAACTGGAATTTTAGCAATTTTTTGACGTGAAATTGTAAACATGTGGACATGGATTTTGAAAATTCTAGAGAGAATTTTAAAAGCTTCAAGAGAATTTCAACAATTTTGAGAGGGATTTGAAAAGTTTCAATGGGAATGGGAAGAATTGGGACAAAAATTGGAAAATTTTTAAGGGACTTTGAAAAAATTTCAACTGGAATTTTAGCCATTTTTTGACGTGAAATTGTAAACATGTGGCCATGGATTTTGAAAATTCTAGAGAGAATTTTAAAAGCTTCAAGAGAATTTCAACAATTTGGAGAGGGATTTGAAAAGTTTCAATGGGAATGGGAAGAATTGGGACAAAAATTGGAAAATTTTGAAGGGACTTTGAAAAAATTTCAACTGGAATTTTAGCCATTTTTTGACGTGAAATTGTAAACATGTGGACATGGATTTTGAAAATTCTAGAGAGAATTTTAAAAGCTTCAAGAGAATTTCAACAATTTTGAGAGGGATTTGAAAAGTTTCAATGGGAATGGGAAGAATTGGGACAAAAATTGGAAAATTTTTAAGGGACTTTGAAAAAATTTCAACTGGAATTTTAGCCATTTTTTGACGTGAAATTGTAAACATGTGGACATGGATTTTGAAAATTCTAGAGAGAATTTTAAAAGCTTCAAGAGAATTTCAACAATTTTGAGAGGGATTTGAAAAGTTTCAATGGGAATGGGAAGAATTGGGACAAAAATTGGAAAATTTTGAAGGGACTTTGAAAAAATTTCAACTGGAATTTTAGCCATTTTTTGACGTGAAATTGTAAACATGTGGACATGGATTTTGAAAATTCTAGAGAGAATTTTAAAAGCTTCAAGAGAATTTCAACAATTTTGAGAGGGATTTGAAAAGTTTCAATGGGAATGGGAAGAATTGGGACAAAAATTGGAAAATTTTTAAGGGACTTTGAAAAAATTTCAGCTGGAATTTTCGCAATTTTTTTACATGAAATTGAAAACATGTGGCCATGGATTTTGAAAATTCTAGAGAGAATTTTAAAAGCTTCAAGAGAATTTCAACAATTTGGAGAGGGATTTGAAAAGTTTCAATGGGAATGGGAAGAATTGGGACAAAAATTGGAAAATTTTGAAGGGACTTTGAAAAAATTTCAACTGGAATTTTAGCAATTTTTTGACGTGAAATTGTAAACATGTGGACATGGATTTTGAAAATTCTAGAGAGAATTTTAAAAGCTTCAAGAGAATTTCAACAATTTTGAGAGGGATTTGAAAAGTTTCAATGGGAATGGGAAGAATTGGGACAAAAATTGGAAAATTTTTAAGGGACTTTGAAAAAATTTCAACTGGAATTTTAGCCATTTTTTGACGTGAAATTGTAGACATGTGGCCATGGATTTTGAAAATTCTAGAGAGAATTTTAAAAGCTTCAAGAGAATTTCAACAATTTTGAGAGGGATTTGAAAAGTTTCAATGGGAATGGGAAGAATTGGGACAAAAATTGGAAAATTTTAAGGGACTTTGAAAAAATTTCAACTGGAATTTTAGCCATTTTTTGACGTGAAATTGTAAACATGTGGACATGGATTTTGAAAATTCTAGAGAGAATTTTAAAAGCTTCAAGAGAATTTCAACAATTTTGAGAGGGATTTGAAAAGTTTCAATGGGAATGGGAAGAATTGGGACAAAAATTGGAAAATTTTTAAGGGACTTCGAATAAATTTCAGCTGGAATTTTAGCAATTTTTTTACATGAAATTGAAAACATGTGGCCATGGATTTTGAAAATTCTAGAGAGAATTTTAAAAGCTTCAAGAGAATTTCAACAATTTGGAGAGGGATTTGAAAAGTTTCAATGGGAATGGGAAGAATTGGGACAAAAATTGGAAAATTTTTAAGGGACTTTGAAAAAATTTCAACTGGAATTTTAGCCATTTTTTGACGTGAAATTGTAAACATGTGGACATGGATTTTGAAAATTCTAGAGAGAATTTTAAAAGCTTCAAGAGAATTTCAACAATTTTGAGAGGGATTTGAAAAGTTTCAATGGGAATGGGAAGAATTGGGACAAAAATTGGAAAATTTTTAAGGGACTTTGAAAAAATTTCAACTGGAATTTTAGCCATTTTTTGACGTGAAATTGTAAACATGTGGACATGGATTTTGAAAATTCTAGAGAGAATTTTAAAAGCTTCAAGAGAATTTCAACAATTTTGAGAGGGATTTGAAAAGTTTCAATGGGAATGGGAAGAATTGGGACAAAAATTGGAAAATTTTTAAGGGACTTCGAAAAAATTTCAGCTGGAATTTTAGCAATTTTTTTACATGAAATTGAAAACATGTGGCCATGGATTTTGAAAATTCTAGAGAGAATTTTAAAAGCTTCAAGAGAATTTCAACAATTTTGAGAGGGATTTGAAAAGTTTCAATGGGAATGGGAAGAATTGGGACAAAAATTGGAAAATTTTTAAGGGACTTTGAAAAAATTTCAACTGGAATTTTAGCAATTTTTTGACGTGAAATTGTAAACATGTGGCCAGTGGATTTTGAAAATTCTAGAGAGAATTTTAAAAGCTTCAACAGAATTTCAACAATTTTGAGAGGGATTTGAAAAGTTTCAATGGGAATGGGAAGAATTGGGACAAAAATTGGAAAAATTTTAAGGGACTTTGAAAAAATTTCAACTGGAATTTTAGCCATTTTTTGACGTGAAATTGTAAACATGTGGACATGGATTTTGAAAATTCTAGAGAGAATTTTAAAAGCTTCAACAGAATTTCAACAATTTTGAGAGGGATTTGAAAAGTTTCAATGGGAATGGGAAGAATTGGGACAAAAATTGGAAAATTTTGAAGGGACTTTGAAAAAATTTCAACTGGAATTTTAGCCATTTTTTGACGTGAAATTGTAAACATGTGGCCATGGATTTTGAAAATTCTAGAGAGAATTTTAAAAGCTTCAAGAGAATTTCAACAATTTTGAGAGGGATTTGAAAAGTTTCAATGGGAATGGGAAGAATTGGGACAAAAATTGGAAAATTTTGAAGGGACTTTGAAAAAATTTCAACTGGAATTTTAGCCATTTTTTGACGTGAAATTGTAAACATGTTGAAGTGGATTTTGAAAATTCTAGAGAGAATTTTAAAAGCTTCAACAGAATTTCAACAATTTTGAGAGGGATTTGAAAAGTTTCAATGGGAATGGGAAGAATTGGGACAAAAATTGGAAAATTTTTAAGGGACTTTGAAAAAATTTCAACTGGAATTTTAGCCATTTTTTGACGTGAAATTGTAAACATGTGGCCATGGATTTTGAAAATTCTAGAGAGAATTTTAAAAGCTTTAACAGAATTGCTACAATTTTGAGAGGGATTTGAAAAGTTTCAATGGGAATGGGAAGAATTGGGACAAAAATTGGAAAATTTTTAAGGGACTTTGAAAAAATTTCAACTGGAATTTTAGCATTTTTTTTACGTGAAATTGTAAACATGTGGACATGGATTTTGAAAATTCTAGAGAGAATTTTAAAAGCTTCAACAGAATTTCAACAATTTTGAGAGGGATTTGAAAAGTTTCAATGGGAATGGGAAGAATTGGGACAAAAATTGGAAAATTTTTAAGGGACTTTGAAAAAATTTCAACTGGAATTTTAGCATTTTTTTTATGTGAAATTGTAAACATGTGGACATGGATTTTGAAAATTCTAGAGAGAATTTTAAAAGCTTCAACAGAATTTCAACAATTTTGAGAGGGATTTGAAAAGTTTCAATGGGAATGGGAAGAATTGGGACAAAAATTGGAAAATTTTTAAGGGACTTTGAAAAAATTTCAACTGGAATTTTAGCCATTTTTTGACGTGAAATTGTAAACATGTGGCCATGGATTTTGAAAATTCTAGAGAGAATTTTAAAAGCTTCAACAGAATTTCAACAATTTTGAGAGGGATTTGAAAAGTTTCAATGGGAATGGGAAGAATTGGGACAAAAATTGGAAAATTTTTAAGGGACTTTGAAAAAATTTCAACTGGAATTTTAGCCATTTTTTGACGTGAAATTGTAAACATGTGGACATGGATTTTGAAAATTCTAGAGAGAATTTTAAAAGCTTCAACAGAATTTCAACAATTTTGAGAGGGATTTGAAAAGTTTCAATGGGAATGGGAAGAATTGGGACAAAAATTGGAAAATTTTTAAGGGACTTTGAAAAAATTTCAACTGGAATTTTAGCCATTTTTTGACGTGAAATTGTAAACATGTGGACATGGATTTTGAAAATTCTAGAGAGAATTTTAAAAGCTTCAACAGAATTTCAACAATTTTGAGAGGGATTTGAAAAGTTTCAATGGGAATGGGAAGAATTGGGACAAAAATTGGAAAATTTTTAAGGGACTTTGAAAAAATTTCAACTGGAATTTTAGCATTTTTTTGACGTGAAATTGTAAACATGTGGACATGGATTTTGAAAATTCTAGAGAGAATTTTAAAAGCTTCAACAGAATTTCAACAATTTTGAGAGGGATTTGAAAAGTTTCAATGGGAATGGGAAGAATTGGGACAAAAATTGGAAAATTTTTAAGGGACTTTGAAAAAATTTCAACTGGAATTTTAGCATTTTTTTGACGTGAAATTGTAAACATGTGGACATGGATTTTGAAAATTCTAGAGAGAATTTTAAAAGCTTCAAGAGAATTTCAACAATTTTGAGAGGGATTTGAAAAGTTTCAATGGGAATGGGAAGAATTGGGACAAAAATTGGAAAATTTTTAAGGGACTTTGAAAAAATTTCAACTGGAATTTTAGCATTTTTTTGACGTGAAATTGTAAACATGTGGACATGGATTTTGAAAATTCTAGAGAGAATTTTAAAAGCTTCAACAGAATTTCAACAATTTTGAGAGGGATTTGAAAAGTTTCAATGGGAATGGGAAGAATTGGGACAAAAATTGGAAAATTTTTAAGGGACTTTGAAAAAATTTCAACTGGAATTTTAGCCATTTTTTTTACGTGAAATTGTAAACATGTGGACATGGATTTTGAAAATTCTAGAGAGAATTTTAAAAGCTTCAACAGAATTTCAACAATTTTGAGAGGGATTTGAAAAGTTTCAATGGGAATGGGAAGAATTGGGACAAAAATTGGAAAAATTTTAAGGGACTTTGAAAAATTTCAACTGGAATTTTAGCCATTTTTTGACGTGAAATTGTAAACATGTGGACATGGATTTTGAAAATTCTAGAGAGAATTTTAAAAGCTTCAACAGAATTTCAACAATTTTGAGAGGGATTTGAAAAGTTTCAATGGGAATGGGAAGAATTGGGACAAAAATTGGAAAATTTTGAAGGGACTTTGAAAAAATTTCAACTGGAATTTTAGCCATTTTTTGACGTGAAATTGTAAACATGTGGCCATGGATTTTGAAAATTCTAGAGAGAATTTTAAAAGCTTCAAGAGAATTTCAACAATTTTGAGAGGGATTTGAAAAGTTTCAATGGGAATGGGAAGAATTGGGACAAAAATTGGAAAATTTTGAAGGGACTTTGAAAAAATTTCAACTGGAATTTTAGCCATTTTTTGACGTGAAATTGTAAACATGTTGAAGTGGATTTTGAAAATTCTAGAGAGAATTTTAAAAGCTTCAACAGAATTTCAACAATTTTGAGAGGGATTTGAAAAGTTTCAATGGGAATGGGAAGAATTGGGACAAAAATTGGAAAATTTTTAAGGGACTTTGAAAAAATTTCAACTGGAATTTTAGCCATTTTTTGACGTGAAATTGTAAACATGTGGCCATGGATTTTGAAAATTCTAGAGAGAATTTTAAAAGCTTTAACAGAATTGCTACAATTTTGAGAGGGATTTGAAAAGTTTCAATGGGAATGGGAAGAATTGGGACAAAAATTGGAAAATTTTTAAGGGACTTTGAAAAAATTTCAACTGGAATTTTAGCATTTTTTTTACGTGAAATTGTAAACATGTGGACATGGATTTTGAAAATTCTAGAGAGAATTTTAAAAGCTTCAACAGAATTTCAACAATTTTGAGAGGGATTTGAAAAGTTTCAATGGGAATGGGAAGAATTGGGACAAAAATTGGAAAATTTTTAAGGGACTTTGAAAAAATTTCAACTGGAATTTTAGCATTTTTTTTATGTGAAATTGTAAACATGTGGACATGGATTTTGAAAATTCTAGAGAGAATTTTAAAAGCTTCAACAGAATTTCAACAATTTTGAGAGGGATTTGAAAAGTTTCAATGGGAATGGGAAGAATTGGGACAAAAATTGGAAAATTTTTAAGGGACTTTGAAAAAATTTCAACTGGAATTTTAGCAATTTTTTGACGTGAAATTGTAAACATGTGGACATGGATTTTGAAAATTCTAGAGAGAATTTTAAAAGCTTCAACAGAATTTCAACAATTTTGAGAGGGATTTGAAAAGTTTCAATGGGAATGGGAAGAATTGGGACAAAAATTGGAAAATTTTGAAGGGACTTTGAAAAAATTTCAACTGGAATTTTAGCCATTTTTTGACGTGAAATTGTAAACATGTGGACATGGATTTTGAAAATTCTAGAGAGAATTTTAAAAGCTTCAACAGAATTTCAACAATTTTGAGAGGGATTTGAAAAGTTTCAATGGGAATGGGAAGAATTGGGACAAAAATTGGAAAATTTTTAAGGGACTTTGAAAAAATTTCAACTGGAATTTTAGCCATTTTTTGACGTGAAATTGTAAACATGTTGAAGTGGATTTTGAAAACTCTAGAGAGAATTTTAAAAGCTTCAACAGAATTTCAACAATTTTGAGAGGGATTTGAAAAGTTTCAATGGGAATGGGAAGAATTGGGACAAAAATTGGAAAATTTTTAAGGGACTTTGAAAAAATTTCAACTGGAATTTTAGCCATTTTTTGACGTGAAATTGTAAACATGTGGCCATGGATTTTGAAAATTCTAGAGAGAATTTTAAAAGCTTTAACAGAATTGCTACAATTTTGAGAGGGATTTGAAAAGTTTCAATGGGAATGGGAAGAATTGGGACAAAAATTGGAAAATTTTTAAGGGACTTTGAAAAAATTTCAACTGGAATTTTAGCATTTTTTTTACGTGAAATTGTAAACATGTGGACATGGATTTTGAAAATTCTAGAGAGAATTTTAAAAGCTTCAACAGAATTTCAACAATTTTGAGAGGGATTTGAAAAGTTTCAATGGGAATGGGAAGAATTGGGACAAAAATTGGAAAATTTTTAAGGGACTTTGAAAAAATTTCAACTGGAATTTTAGCATTTTTTTTATGTGAAATTGTAAACATGTGGACATGGATTTTGAAAATTCTAGAGAGAATTTTAAAAGCTTCAACAGAATTTCAACAATTTTGAGAGGGATTTGAAAAGTTTCAATGGGAATGGGAAGAATTGGGACAAAAATTGGAAAATTTTTAAGGGACTTTGAAAAAATTTCAACTGGAATTTTAGCAATTTTTTGACGTGAAATTGTAAACATGTGGACATGGATTTTGAAAATTCTAGAGAGAATTTTAAAAGCTTCAACAGAATTTCAACAATTTTGAGAGGGATTTGAAAAGTTTCAATGGGAATGGGAAGAATTGGGACAAAAATTGGAAAATTTTGAAGGGACTTTGAAAAAATTTCAACTGGAATTTTAGCCATTTTTTGACGTGAAATTGTAAACATGTGGACATGGATTTTGAAAATTCTAGAGAGAATTTTAAAAGCTTCAACAGAATTTCAACAATTTTGAGAGGGATTTGAAAAGTTTCAATGGGAATGGGAAGAATTGGGACAAAAATTGGAAAATTTTTAAGGGACTTTGAAAAAATTTCAACTGGAATTTTAGCCATTTTTTGACGTGAAATTGTAAACATGTTGAAGTGGATTTTGAAAATTCTAGAGAGAATTTTAAAAGCTTCAACAGAATTTCAACAATTTTGAGAGGGATTTGAAAAGTTTCAATGGGAATGGGAAGAATTGGGACAAAAATTGGAAAAATTTTAAGGGACTTTGAAAAAATTTCAACTGGAATTTTAGCCATTTTTTGACGTGAAATTGTAAACATGTGGACATGGATTTTGAAAATTCTAGAGAGAATTTTAAAAGCTTCAACAGAATTTCAACAATTTTGAGAGGGATTTGAAAAGTTTCAATGGAATGGGAAGAATTGGGACAAAAATTGGAAAATTTTGAAGGGACTTTGAAAAAATTTCAACTGGAATTTTAGCCATTTTTTGACGTGAAATTGTAAACATGTGGCCATGGATTTTGAAAATTCTAGAGAGAATTTTAAAAGCTTCAAGAGAATTTCAACAATTTTGAGAGGGATTTGAAAAGTTTCAATGGGAATGGGAAGAATTGGGACAAAAATTGGAAAATTTTGAAGGGACTTTGAAAAAATTTCAACTGGAATTTTAGCCATTTTTTGACGTGAAATTGTAAACATGTTGAAGTGGATTTTGAAAATTCTAGAGAGAATTTTAAAAGCTTCAACAGAATTTCAACAATTTTGAGAGGGATTTGAAAAGTTTCAATGGGAATGGGAAGAATTGGGACAAAAATTGGAAAATTTTTAAGGGACTTTGAAAAAATTTCAACTGGAATTTTAGCCATTTTTTGACGTGAAATTGTAAACATGTGGCCATGGATTTTGAAAATTCTAGAGAGAATTTTAAAAGCTTTAACAGAATTGCTACAATTTTGAGAGGGATTTGAAAAGTTTCAATGGGAATGGGAAGAATTGGGACAAAAATTGGAAAATTTTTAAGGGACTTTGAAAAAATTTCAACTGGAATTTTAGCATTTTTTTTACGTGAAATTGTAAACATGTGGACATGGATTTTGAAAATTCTAGAGAGAATTTTAAAAGCTTCAACAGAATTTCAACAATTTTGAGAGGGATTTGAAAAGTTTCAATGGGAATGGGAAGAATTGGGACAAAAATTGGAAAATTTTTAAGGGACTTTGAAAAAATTTCAACTGGAATTTTAGCATTTTTTTTATGTGAAATTGTAAACATGTGGACATGGATTTTGAAAATTCTAGAGAGAATTTTAAAAGCTTCAACAGAATTTCAACAATTTTGAGAGGGATTTGAAAAGTTTCAATGGGAATGGGAAGAATTGGGACAAAAATTGGAAAATTTTTAAGGGACTTTGAAAAAATTTCAACTGGAATTTTAGCAATTTTTTGACGTGAAATTGTAAACATGTGGACATGGATTTTGAAAATTCTAGAGAGAATTTTAAAAGCTTCAACAGAATTTCAACAATTTTGAGAGGGATTTGAAAAGTTTCAATGGGAATGGGAAGAATTGGGACAAAAATTGGAAAATTTTGAAGGGACTTTGAAAAAATTTCAACTGGAATTTTAGCCATTTTTTGACGTGAAATTGTAAACATGTGGACATGGATTTTGAAAATTCTAGAGAGAATTTTAAAAGCTTCAAGAGAATTTCAACAATTTTGAGAGGGATTTGAAAAGTTTCAATGGGAATGGGAAGAATTGGGACAAAAATTGGAAAATTTTGAAGGGACTTTGAAAAAATTTCAACTGGAATTTTAGCCATTTTTTGACGTGAAATTGTAAACATGTTGAAGTGGATTTTGAAAATTCTAGAGAGAATTTTAAAAGCTTCAACAGAATTTCAACAATTTTGAGAGGGATTTGAAAAGTTTCAATGGGAATGGGAAGAATTGGGACAAAAATTGGAAAATTTTTAAGGGACTTTGAAAAAATTTCAACTGGAATTTTAGCCATTTTTTGACGTGAAATTGTAAACATGTGGCCATGGGTTTTGAAAATTCTAGAGAGAATTTTAAAAGCTTTAACAGAATTGCTACAATTTTGAGAGGGATTTGAAAAGTTTCAATGGGAATGGGAAGAATTGGGACAAAAATTGGAAAATTTTTAAGGGACTTTGAAAAAATTTCAACTGGAATTTTAGCATTTTTTTTACGTGAAATTGTAAACATGTGGACATGGATTTTGAAAATTCTAGAGAGAATTTTAAAAGCTTCAACAGAATTTCAACAATTTTGAGAGGGATTTGAAAAGTTTCAATGGGAATGGGAAGAATTGGGACAAAAATTGGAAAATTTTTAAGGGACTTTGAAAAAATTTCAACTGGAATTTTAGCATTTTTTTTATGTGAAATTGTAAACATGTGGACATGGATTTTGAAAATTCTAGAGAGAATTTTAAAAGCTTCAACAGAATTTCAACAATTTTGAGAGGGATTTGAAAAGTTTCAATGGGAATGGGAAGAATTGGGACAAAAATTGGAAAATTTTTAAGGGACTTTGAAAAAATTTCAACTGGAATTTTAGCAATTTTTTGACGTGAAATTGTAAACATGTGGACATGGATTTTGAAAATTCTAGAGAGAATTTTAAAAGCTTCAACAGAATTTCAACAATTTTGAGAGGGATTTGAAAAGTTTCAAT